>NC_059108.1:102033777-102333777 GCF_020740685.1 Jaculus jaculus | reverse complement strand
TAAAGTAAGGGCTATTTCATTTGTCCTGGTGCTAACTTACTCTCTGTTGGAGCATCTGCTTCTCTTTTTCAGATAGATGTAGATCCTAAGGAGAGAGCCACCCCATCATACCTCAAAAGGACCCTGGCTGCAACTAAGAAAAATTGGTGAAACAAGCAAGGGTGCTGTTTTCCTGGTGAACCAGATACCAGCACAAGGGGGAAGGAGATCAACACAGAGAAAAATCAACTCCTACCAAATCAGAGAGCCAGAACATCAGAGGCCCCCAACACCTCATCACTGAAGCAGACCAAAAAAGAACCCATCATGGCTCAGGGAAATTTTGCGGAAGAGGGGGCAGAAAGAATGTCAGAGCCACATGTTGAGTCAGGATATGCAAAGACATTTATTGTACCAATATCTGTGGGCTAACTCCACAATGCATGACCCATATACCTCAACAAGGAGGGGCTAATGGGGAGGGGGTAGGTCATGGATGAGCCTAATAATGGTACCAAACTGCCTGTATTTGCTGAATAGAAAACTAATTTAAAAAATGAAAAGAGAGAGAGAGAGAGAGAGAGAGAGAGAGAGAGAAAGAATAAACACCAACCAACCAGGGAATGCGATAATGAACACTAGGGTTATTTACATAAAGGTAAAGATAAACTTTTATATGGCAAGGGGCAAGTGAAATAAAATGATTCTACCTCGAGTCATGTAAGACTTTGTTCATTTTGGCTGAAATTTTTATAAGACTCATCAACAGTGTGGTGGTTTGATTCAGGTGTCCCCCATAAACTTAGGTGTTCTGAATGCTAGGTTCCCAGATGATGGAGATTTGGGAATTAATGCCTCCTGGAGGGAGTGTATTGTTGGGGGCGGGCTTATGGGCTTTATAGCCAGATTCCCCATGCCAGTGTTTCGCACACTCTCCTCTTGCTGTGGTCCACCTTATGTTGGCCAGGAGGTGATGTCTAACCTCTGCTCATGCCATCATTTTCCCCTGCCATCGTGGAGCTTCCCCTCGAGCCTGTAAGCCAAAATAAATCTCTTTTTCCCAGAAGCTTCTCTTGGTTGAGTGATTTCTACAGCAATGCGAACCAGACTGCAACAGTAAAGTGGTACCAAGGAGTGGGATTGCTGCTAGACACCTGACTATGTGGCTTCAGCCTTTTGGAGCTGATTTTCAAGAGGAATGTGGGAGGAGTTGAAAGCTTGGCCTAAGAGATGCCTTGCAGTGCTGTAAGTACAGCTTCATGGACTATTCTGGTCTGAGATGCAAGACCTGAATGCAATAAGAACTATGGGCTGTGAGGTTTGGTTTATGAGGGTGAGAAAGAGCTTTGCCTGGACTGGGCTAGCAGTCTGTGTGAGAAGCTTGCTCTTATGCCCATGTCCTGAGAAGTTGTGCAGTGTTGCTTTGTGTAGAAATGAAGTGGTGTGTGCAGAGTGATATGGCACAGAAGGAAAAATCTTTGGGTGAACTGTTGCCCGTTCAGCTGCAACTGAGAGATTACAACCTTTGAGACTGAGCTAGCTGACCTGCGCTGGGGCAACAAGAATAATGTAGACTCTTTTGAAGGGGCCTGAGTGCTCAAGGAGTCCTGTTCTTCAAAGTCTGCTCTAATCCCCCCTGGATTAACAAATTGGCACCTACCTGGTATCGTGAAGTGTAAAATGCTGGAAAGAGGGTCATTGAGTTTGCAACACGGTCTTGTGTTTTGGAAATGGCCATGGGCAGTGTGAAGCTGGTTTGCCTGTTGCCTGCATAGAGACCCCATGGGGCCATGAGGATGAACTGTGGCTTGCAGTGGAGACCCAGTGGAGATGTCGTGACCATGAGATGGCTGCCGAGGAGCTGCCGGCCCTGATCAAGTTTTCCAGGACTGTGAGTAGCCTAGCTGGAGGGGCGGAATTGGAATGCCAGAGACTTGTTGCTGGTTAGAATTACCGGAGTTGGAGATTTGTCACTGGCTAGAGTTGTTGGACTTGAAGCTACAGAGTTTGATGTTTGCCCTGGTTGTTTTAAATCTTGTATTGGCTGAATGTTTCTTTGCTATGCCCAATGCCATCTTTTGCAGTGTGAATATTTATTCTGTGCCATTATGGGTTTTTTGAGGTTGTTTTTTGGTATTATGGCTCAGTTAATATATCTTGAACTATGGGGATGTATGAACATCATTGTGATTGATTAAAAACTATGGGGACTTTTAAAGTCAGACTGAATGCATTGTACTTTACATCATGTATGGATATCATTTTATGGGGGCCAGGGGCGGAATGTGGTGATTTGATTCAGGTGTCCCCCATAAACTTAGGTGTTCTGAATGCTAGGTTCCCAGATGATGGAGATTTGGGAATTAATGCCTCCTGGAGGGAGTGTATTGTTGGGGGCAGGCTTATGGGCTTTATAGCCAGTTTCCCCATGCCAGTGTTTGGCATACCCTCCTGTTGCTGTGGTCCACCTTCTGTTGGCCAGGGGGTGATGTCCACCCTCTGCTCATGCCATCGTTTTCCCCTGCCATCGTGGAGCTTCCCCTCGAGCCTGTAAGCCAAAATAAATCTCTTTTTCCCAGAAGCTGCTCTTGGTTGAGTGATTTCTAACAGCAATGCGAACCAGACTGCAACAAACAGTAAGTACAATGGGATTGTCACAAGCTTCAGTGTTGCAATGAAATCCTTAGCATGAAAGAGGCAGAGAGAAAGAGAGAGAGAGAGTGAGAGAAAGTGAGAGAATAGGCATGCCAGGGCCTCCAGCCACTGTGAACGAACTCCAGATGTGTATGTCCTTTTATGCATCTGGGTAACATGGGTCCTGGGGAATCAAACCAGGGTCCTCTGGCTTTGCTGGTGAACTCCTTAACTGCTAAGCCATCCCTCCAGCCCTGTGATATCTTTAAATGTCTTATTGATGGATAGTGGATAGAAATTGGCTAGGCAGTTGAGCTTAACAGGGCCCTTAAAGTGACATTTTATTTTGTTTATGTTTTTTTAACCACCTGACTAAATGTGGGTAATGTAATTGAGCCTATAAGGGTGAGAGATAAGATTTTTTAAAATCCTTTTCTTTAAAGGAGTCATTACAAACCTCTAACTTGCTGGAAGCCATATGTGTCAAAAGAGAGTCTGATCTCTCCTTACCTCTTTTCCCTAAACCCATGTATTGCTAATCAGGCAAGTCACAGCAATATTGTAAACTACGAAAGAACAGCATAAAAACAATGGTAATCAAAACTTTAAAAATGGTATGTGTATAAAATGTGAACCTATGCTCTGTTCCCTAGAAACCAGATATAAGAGATAACCAAGATTGCCAGGAAACTAGACACCAGCCAGACAGGGAGACTGGACTGACCAGTTTATCACCATCTGGTAAATTTCTATAAGAAATCCCAGTCATATTTGGCATGTGACTTACTTTTTTGCGACCCCTCCTGCAATATAGGAACTCTACTTTCTTTCCTTCTCTTAAAATCTATAATAAAATCTTTCTAAACCTCACTGTGGTGGTTTGATTCAGGTGTCCCCCATAAACTTAGGTGTTCTGAATGCTAGGTTCCCAGCTGATGGAGACTGGGGAATTAATGCCTCCTGGAGGGAGTGCATTGTTGGGGGCGGGCTTATGGGCTTTATAGCCAGTTTCCCCATGCCAGTGTTTGGCACACCCTCCTGTTGCTGTGGTCCACCTTCTGTTGGCCAGGGGGTGATGTCCACCCTCTGCTCATGCCATCATTGTCCCCTGCCATTGTGGAGCTTCCCCTCGAGCCTGTAAGCCAAAATAAATCTCTTTTTCCCAGAAGCTGCTCTTGGTTGGGTGATTTCTAACAGCAATGCGAACCGGACTGCAACACTCACCCTTTATGGTCTGTGGATTTTGTTCTTTGAATTCTTAAAATATGATCCTGGAGGTCACTAAATCAGTGGAAATTGTGCATGATAGTAAGTGTGGGCATGAGGAGCCTATAGGAGTAGGTCCGGGGTCCTTTGATCATTCATCATGTATTTTCTTGAGATGAGTTCTGTCCCTTAACCAATGTCAGTCAGTCACATCTATCTTTTTTTCTTGGAAATGTTCTACCATTTGATCAAAGCACAGCTCAGCTTTTGTATTGCTCATCTGCAACATGAGCATTCCTAAAAAAAAAAAAAAAAAAAAAAAAATGTAGTAGCCATGGTAGTAGCCATTGTTACATCACTTTATTTAGTACGGTGGAATCCAGAAGTGATGGAGTACGGTGGAATCCAGAAGTGATGGGAAGTCTCCAGAGCAGGGAAAATACCAATGGTGACACTAAGGATTCAGGAATAGGTTTTGCCTGAATTACATTTTTCTGAGTTAAATTATTCTGCTTAATAGAAACCCATTTATTGCTAATCAGGCAAGTCACAGCAATATTGTAAAATATGAAAGAATAGCATAAAAACAATGGTAATCAAAACTTTAAAAATGATATGTGTATAAAATATGAACCTATGCTCTATTTGATATATATATACTTTTTACTCTTTCAAGAGAATGCATGTGTCTTTTTGCTGTGGGATGTTATGGGTGTAGTGCAGTGCATGTTCAGGTTCAGAGTATCACATCAAAGTGGTGGACCTTCCTTACCTCCTAACTTATTTGAGAAAGGATCTCTCTTGCCGCTCCCCCCCACCACCAAAGGCCTGGTTAGCTAGTCATTGACTTTCAAGGTTCTTCTGTCTTCCATTCTCACAAGTACATTGGGATTAGAGATGTGTGCACCAACTTGGTTCTGACTTTACATGGGGCCTGGGGATGTAAACTCTGGGAGGCAGGCTTGAACAAGTAGACCCCCTAGACCATCTCCCCAGCCTATGATTTTCATTGTTTAATGCTATATGCAATTAATTTTCCCATACTTAGATCACTGCACAGTTATTTTGGCCAGTCCATGCCCTGTTCAGAATTTCAAAGTTTTTAATTTTGAAAATGGGAAAACAACATTCATATCAGCTGTGGATAGTCTCCATGGCTTAAGGGAGCCAATGTTTTATTTCTGTAAATACAGTCATTATGTTTTTAAGCAGAAAATTTCAGGCAATGAACCTTTACTAAGTGCTGTGACAAAGCACCTAAGTAGGTGAAGCTCATGGAAGGAGAGGTGTACTTCAGGCTTAAACTTTTGAGAGGAAGTTTCATTATGACAGAAATATGACATGAGCAGGAAGCTGATTCACATCTTATCACAATATCTGGGTGGAAGTGGCATAAAGGCCAGATGTGGAGGTGGGCTAATAAATGTCAAAGTCAACCCCCAGGGGCATATCTCTTCCATCACAGCCCCACCTCCCAAAGGGTTTGCCAGCTGGGGATTGCGTATGTGGCTTAATCACAAACATACCAGGCTAGGCCGGATACTTCACTATCAAACTACTATATTTAGTTTGCATTTGTACTTTTTTTGAAAAATGAATTTAGAAACTCAATTTCTCTGTACTTAAATAGTTATAACCCATAATTCTATGAGAGGATTATTCATGGGTCACAAAGATAAATTAATTTTAAATGATTTTTAGTATGTTTAAATATTTCATCACTATGAGTACATTTATACCATTGATTTAGTAATAGATGATGTTTCCAATATTAGCCCCTTAAAAGAATGCAAGAAAATATTTAGAAGATACTCCATTCCTCAAGCTAACAATTAAAGTGAAAGGTTTTGAGAAAAATTTGGAGGTCTGAGGTCTTAAATTAAATGTAATATCTGAATGCTTTTTCACAAGTAAGTAGCACAAGGCCCTGGTGTATATCGTTTTCAAATATTTTAGTCTTACTTGCTAAATAGCTTTATAATAATAAATGATTGACACTATTTTCTTTAGCTGGCAGATCTCCAGTAATTCAACACAGGCAGATGTGCAGTAATTTAACAAAACCATGGAATAGCTGCCAACTGAAAGCTCCTCATTAGGAAATTAGTCTCATAGAACAGATTTTTTTCTCAGCCTAAAGAGCTACTTTGTAGCCAGCTTGTCCATGTTGTTATTTTCATTTCTTTTAAGTGTGTGTACACTTGAAAACTTAATAATAGAAATACACTCAAAGACAACAGCTAAAATAACAAGTCACAAACAAGTCAACTACTCAAATGTTTTTCAAAATATTTCTCATATATTTATTTACAAATATATTATTTTAAAGTAAAAGAAGATAGTTATGAGGTTTATAGCAAGTCTGAAAAATTTATTTTCCATTGCACCCCTTTATCCTATTAGCACACTGTCCCAGATCTCATCGTGGCATTCTACTTATGTCCTGCCTTCTATGGCAAACAAAGGAACAATAAAGAAAATCTGTTATTTTTTCCATTACTTTACATGAACAATATATGTAGTAATTTTATTGAATATATTTATATTTTTATGAATTAGTGTTCATGATGTGACAGTATGCTTAAGGAAATGAAAATAACATCATTATATATAGTGAAATTACTAAAAATAAATTTATTATACAGACTTAAGAAGAATATTTTGGTTGGACAAAATATTCATCAAACTCTTAATAACAGCTAATTAACATAGAGCTTAGAATTTAGTTTTCAGCAGGCAGTGAGACACTAGCAAACCAGTAAAGCTCTGCTAAGATATGGTAATATAAACAACTATTATTATTAATAGAATTAGATTCATTGTTTAAATACATTATCATTTTATTTTGAAGATGTATTTTTCACAACAATTATTGCTTACATGTTTTAATTTTCACAAGATCAATGCACAAAATCAGTGGCCTTTGTTTATGCAAATGACAAAGATATAGGAAAAGAAATAAGTGACATTGTACCATTTTCAAAAGTAACAACAACAACAACAACAACAAAATACCTTGGAATAACATTAACCAAGGAAGTGAAACACCTATACAGTGAAAACATAGAAACACTAAAAAAAAAATTGAGGAGGACTTGAGAAAATGGAAAGACCTCCCATGCTACTGGATAGGCAGAATGAACATTGTGAAAATGGTAATCCTACCAAATGCAATCTACAGATTTAATGCAACTTCAATCAAAATCCCAACATTGTTCTTCACAGAGATAGAAAAAATGGTCTCAAAATTCACATGGAAAGGCAGAAGGCCTCAGATATCCAAGCATATCCTCAGCAAGAGAAACACCTCTGGAGGCATCACCATACCTGAGCTAAAACTATATTACAAAGCCATAGTAATAAAAAAAAAAAGCATGGTAGTGACATAAAAACATGAGTACAGACCAATGGAATAGAATTGAGGACCTGGACTTTGCGTTAAACAACAACAGCTACTTGATATTTGGCAAAGGCCCTAACAATATAGGCTGGAAAAAAAGATTGCATCTTGAACAAATGGTGCTGGACAAACTGGATAACCATATACAGGAAACTGAAACTTGATCCCCACATCTCACCATACACAACAATCAAGTCCAGATGGATCAAAGACCTCAATATAAGACCAGAAACTCGGCTACTACTGGAAGAAAATATAGGAGGAACTTTCCATGATATAGGAATGGGAAAAGACTTCCTGAACAAAACCTCAGTAGCACAGGACCTCAAACAATCACCCAAAATGATATCACATGAAGCTGAAGAGTTTCTTCACAGACAAACATACGATAAGCAAAGCCATAGATTATCCACAGAATGGGAGAAAATATTTGCTGAATACCCAACTGACAGAGACCTAATCTCTAGAGTCTGCAAAGAACTCAAAACCCTAAACAATAAAACTTCAAACAACCCACTCACAAAATGGGGCAAAGAGCTGGGCAGACAGTTCACAGAGGAAGAAATACAAATGACAAATACACACTTAAGAAAATGTTCATCATCCCTAATCATCAGGGAAATTAAAACAACTATGAGATTCCACCTTACTCCAATAAAGATAGCAAACACCAAAAAATCAAATTAAAGTAAATGCTAGTGAGGATGTGGAGTATTGGAACCCTCATCCATTGTTGGTGGGAATGTAAGATAGTAAAACTGCTTTGGAAAGCAATATGGAGACACCTATAAAAGCTGACTATAGAGTTACCAACAGATCCAGTTATTCCCTTACTGGGCATCTACCCTAAAACCTTCAAGCCTCAGTCCAGAGAGGTTTGCTCAACCATGTTTATAGTAGCTCAATTCGTAATAGCTAAGAGCTGGAATCAACACAGATGTCTATCACTAGAGGAATGGGTAACTAAGATGTGGTATATCTACACAATGGAATTCTATACAGCAGTAAGAAAAAAAATGACACAATGAAATTTGAAGAAAAATGGTTGAAACTGGAATAGGTCATTGTCAGTGAACTTACCCAATCACAGAAAGATAATAGCTGCATAGCCTCACTCATCTACAGCACCTAACCTGAATCTACCAAGATGCCAACATACCCAGCAAGCATCTCAAGGACTGGACAATTGGGTGGGGGGGGGGAGGTAGAGGAGGGCAAGAGAGGGGTAGGGGTCACAAATCTGAACCCAAGCAGCAATGGTACCATAATATTCTACATCCTAAAAGGCAGACAAAATGGTTGAACCTTCACCATGCCCTTAGAGGGAACACTTGAGTCACAAGGCACTGGAGAGGGTAAAATGAAAACTGACATTAATCTTCTATATCCTCTCTCTCTCTCTCTCTCTCTCTCTCTCTCTCTCTCTCTCTCTCTCATAACTCTTTTATATTACTTATCTTTTCTCCCCTCTCTCCTTGGGCGCTATCCTGTAACTTCCAGTACCAGCAGGTGGCTATCATCCACAGTGAGCTTTAGATCAAAGAGACCTACAAGGTTTCCCAAAAGAAGACAAATTTCTGTCAGAGTACTTGATGACCTGCCAAAGGTTAGTGGTAAGACCCTACTGCTGAAGACACCATATGCTGTTGGCACATAACATGGACTGACATGGCTGGAAGCCAGAAAAGAGTCAGTCCCCAGACAGTCAGCACATCTAGTGCCAAAAGGAGCTACATGTGCAACTGGGGCCAAATGGCCAATATCTTTCCAAGCAACTCATGGTCTAACCTACTTAGCAGTAAACAACCTGATGTGATGCTCACACAAATGCAATAGTGGCGCATAGCCATTGTGGGAAATCAAGTGTTCTTAAATTGGAAATTACAAATACATAACAAACAAATAATGAAAGTATGCTGTACTATAAATATTTTTGTAGCAAAATAAAATACTCAGAATGTGAATTTTTTACTTAGTGTTCTTAATTTCTTTATCCTCAACTTTTTTTCCCATTGATAACCTTTTTTTTTAATTTAATATTTTTTTAAATTTTTATTAACATTTTTCATGATTATAACAAAAATCCCATGGTAATTCCCTCCCCCCCCCCCACTTTCCCCTTTGAAATTCCATTCTCCATCATATTACCTCCCCATCTCAATCATTGTACTTACATATATACAATATCAACCTATTAAGTATTCTCCTCCCTTCCTTTCTCTTCCCTTTATATCTCCTTTTTAAATTACTGGCCTCTGCTACTAAGTATTTTCCTTCTCACGCAGAAGCCTGCCGGGGTTGAGCCCTGGCTTGAAGGAGGGTTCCCGAAGAGAGGTGTGAAAGGGAGTAGCGAAATAACGACTTGAAGTCAAGTTTTGGTGCAAGCTGACAGGCTAATGCTAAAGACAGCTGAGTTTTTCTATCTTTTTCTCTCTGCCTCCTTTCCTGTTTCTATTTTTTTATTTTCCTCTTTCTATTTTTCTATATTTTTTGTCTTTTTTTTTCTGTTTTCTGTTTTTCCCTGTTTCTATGCTTCCATGCTTCTATATTTCTCCTTCTCTGCTGCCACAGCTCTTAGCCTCAGTCTTTTATTTTCTGATCACGTCATGCAAGAACAAACTTCAAGAAAGGTACAATTTTACAGAATTCATAGAAACTTTTTGATATCCCTTATCATCAAAAAAATCCCATAATTATTCACCTCAAGTAAAGTTGTCATGCCCCTGTAATGATTAACTGTTTTCACATTTTCCCGATGTATGTGCGGTCAAGCACTTGTGATTTCCTGGACTTCTACTTTCAGTTACTGTATTAAAGTTGAGAGGTAGAACAACCACAAATGGGGCTTCCCATTATTAATCACTGATCCAGTAGATCCATTTATCCTTTAATTATTTATTTTGAATTTTCTTTTTCATGTACCACCAATATTTAGAATTTGGTCCCCCCGATTGAACTATTTCTGACTTTGGTTGTTTTTCTATAAGGATTCCTGGTAAAGAGTCAATTGCAATTGCCACCATTTAGAAAAATTAGTCATATAACAATTTTTACATTGTTCCAGGAGGTTCATTGTTTCCTCCTAAGTGTACTGTACTCCATGCCTGACTTTCTTTAAGGCCTTTAAGGAAAACAATTATCTCTGACCCACTTTCTTATTTTTCCAATTCTATGACAGACCCTTTTTCAGATACATTGATCAACACTTCACCAACACCAATTTTTACTAGAAAAGTAAACTTAGAGATTGGGACACCAAGTGAAAGACAGAGAAAGACAAACGTTACACAGAAAACCACATATTTTTGTAGCGTAGAGAGCCAAAGATTTTTCTATAGAGGGCCACATTGGACTTCAAGGAAGAGAAAGCTGGGCTGGAACTGTGTCAAGCAGCTCTTCAGTGCTCGATTACTTGTGATCCTGAAATGGCATGCTTGCCATCTCTGGCAGAAGCCCAATCATCTGTAGCTAGGATCTACATATGAGGGAGAACATGTGGTGCTTGGCTTTCTGGGTCTGGGTTACCTCACTTAGTATAATCCTTTCCAGATCCATCCATTTTTCTGCAAATTTTGTAACTTCATTTTTCTTTACCACTGAGTAGAACTCCATTGTATAAATGTGCCACATCTTCATTATCCACTCATCAGTTAAGGGACATCTAGACTGGTTCTGTTTCCCAATTATAAATTGAGCAGTAATAAACATGGTTGAGCACTTACTTCTAAGGAAATGAGATGAGTACTTAGGATATATGCCTAGGAATGCTATAGCTAGGTCATATGGTTGATCAATCTTTAGCTGTTTTAGGAACCTCCACACTGATTTCCACAATGGCTCGACCAGACTGCATTCCCACCAGCAGTGTAGAAGGGTTCCTCTTTTTCCACATCCCCGCCAGCATTTATGATCATTTGTTTTCATAATGGTGGCCAATCTGACAGGAGTGAGATGGAATCTCAATGTAGTTTTAATCTGCATTTTCCTGATGACTAGTGACATAGAACATCTTTTTAGATGCTTATATGCCATTTGTATTTCTTCCTTTGAGAATGCTCTGTTTAGCTCCATAGCCCATTTTTTGTTTGGCTTGTTTGATTCCTTATTATTTAACTATTTGAGTTCTTTGTATATCCTAGATATTAATCCACTATCAGATATATAGCTCACGAAGATTTCTTCCCATTCTGTAGGATGCCTTCTTGATTTTTTCACTGTGTCCTTTGCAGTACAAAATCTTTGTAATTTCATGAGGTCCCAGGGATTAATCTGTGGTTTTATTGCCTGAGTAATTGGAGTTGTATTCAGAAAGTCTTTGCCAAGACCAATATGTTGAAGGGTTTCCCATACTTTTTCCTCTAGCAGTTTCAGAGTTTCAAGTTTGATGTTAAGGTCTTTAATCCATTTGGACTTAATTCTTGTTCATGGCAAGAGAGAAGAATCTATTTTCATCCTTCTGCAGATATATATCCAGTTTTCAAAACACCATTTGCTGAAGAGGCTGTCTTTTCTCCAATGAGTATTTTTGACATTTTTATTGAATATCAGGTGGCTATACCTAATTGGGCTTACATCTGTGTCCTCTATTCTGTTCCACTGATCTACATGTCTGTTTTTGTGCCAGTACCACACTGTTTTTGTTACTATGGCTCTGTAGTATAGGTTAAAATCAAGTATGGTGATACCACTAGCCTTATTTTTGTTGCTCAGTTTTATTGTAGATATTCAAGCTTTTTTGTGATTCCAAATGAATTTTTGGATTGTTTTTTCTATTTCCATGAAGAAAGCCTTTGGAATTTTGATAGGGATTGCATTAAATGTGTAGATTGCTTTTGGTAAGATTGCCAGTTTCACAATATTGATTCTTCCAATCCAGGAACAAGGTATGTTTCTCCACTTTCTAGTGTCTTCTGCAATTTCTCTCTTGAGTGTTTTAAAGTTCTCATGGTAGAGTTTCTTTACTTCCTTCGTTAGGTTTATTCCAAGGTGCTTTATTTATTTATTTATTTTTTTGATGCAATTGTGAATGGGACTGATTCTCTGATTTCATCCTCTGTGTTTGTTGTTTGCATATATGAAGGCTACTGATTTATTTGTATTTATTTCGTATCCTGCTACATGGCTGTAGGTTTTGATCAGCTCTAACAGTTTTCTAGTAGAGTCTTTAGGGTCCTTTATGTATAGAATCATGTCATCTGTAATCATGATAAGTTGATCTCTCCTTTCCAAATTGTATCCCTTTTATGTGTCTCTCTTACCTTATTCCTATGGCTCAGACTTCCAAAAATATATTAAGTAAAAGTGGGGACAGTGGGCACCCTTGTCTTGTTCCTGAATTTAGTGGAAAAGCTTCCAGTTTTTCCACATTTAGTAACATGTGGGCTGTAGGCTTGTCATAAATAGCTTTTATTATATTGAGATATGTTCCTTCTATTCCCAGTCTCTGTAGGACTTTTATCATGAAGAGATGTTGGATTTTGTCAAATAATTTGTTATTGAACAATCCCTGCATCTCTGGGATAAAGCCTACTTGGTCAGGGTGAATGATTTTGGATATACTCTTATATTCTGTTTGCCAATATTTTATTGAGAATTTTTTGCATCTATGTTTATGAGGGAGATTGGTCTATAATTTTCTTTTTTTGTTCTATCTTTGCCTGGTTTTGGCATCAGGGTGATGCTGGCTTCATAGAAGGAGTTTGGTAGAATTCCTTCTTTTTCTATTTCCTGGAAAAGCTTAAGAAGCAATGGTGTTAGGTCTTCCTTAAAGGTCTGGAAAAATTCAGCAGTGAATCCATCTGGGCCTGGGCTTTTTTTAGTTGGGAGATTTTATTGATAACTGTTTTGATCTCCATGCTTGTGATAGGTCTATTTAAGTGATTAATCTCATTTTGTTTTAATATAGGTAGGTCATATAAATCAAGGACATCACCCATTTCTTTCTGATTTTCATACTTTGTGGAATATATGCTTTTATAGTATGTCCCTATGATTTTTTTGAATTTCTCTGGAATCTGTTGTGATGTTACCTTTTTCATCTCTGATTTTATTAATTTGTGTCTCTTCTTTCTTTCTTTCGGTCAGATTTGCTAAGGGTTTATCAATCTTGTTTAGCCTTTCAAAGAACCAACTCTTTGTTTCATTAATTATTTGGATTTTTTTGTTGTTGTTGTTGTTGTTGTTTCTATTTCATTAATTTCTGCCCTGATCTTTATTACTTTATTATTTCTTCCTGTCTACTGATTTTTGGTTTTCCTTGTTGTTCTTTTTCCAAGGCTTTAAGTTGAAGCATTAGGTCATTTACATGCGACCTTTCTAATTTCTTAATATAGGCACTTAAGGCTATAAATTTTCCTCTTAGAACTGCCTTCATTGTGTCCCAGAGATTTTGGTATGTTGTGTTCTCATTATCGTTTGACACTATAAATTTTTTGAAATCCTTCTTGATTTCTTCATTGTCCCATTCATCATTTAGTATTGTATTGTTCAGTTTCCATGATTTTGTGTATGCTCTATAGCCTTTCTTGCTACTGATTTGTAGTTTAATTCCATTGTGGTCAGGTAGAATGCAAGGAATTATTTTAATTTTCCTGAATTTGTTAAGATTTTCTTTGTGTTCTAATATATGGTCTATTTTAGAGAATGTTCCATGTGCTGATGAAAAGAATGTAAATTCTTCAGCATTTGGGTGAAATGTCCTGTATATATATGTGTTTTGTCCATTCCTTTTATGACCTCATTTAGTCCAGATGCCTCTCTGTTTATTTTTTTCTGAGGATGACCTGTCAATTGATGACAGTGGGGTGTTAAAGTCACCCACCACCACTGTGTTTGGTGTTATCTGTGATCTTAGTTCTAATAGTGTTTGTTTGATGAATTTGGGAGTCCCCATATTAGGTGCGTATATGTTTAGGATTGTAATGTGCCCTTAATCAATATAAAGTGACCTTCCTCATCTTTCTTGACCAACGTTGACTGAAGTCTACCTTTTCAGATATTAGGATAGCACCCCCTGCTTGTTTTCTAAGCCCATTTTCTTGAAACACCGTTTTCCAGCCTTTCACTCTAAGATAATGTTTATCCTTTGTAGAAAGGTGAGTTTCTTGGAAACAACAAATTGTAGGATCCTACTTTTTAACCCAGTCTGCAAACCTATGTCTTTTGGTTTGGGCATTGAGGCCGTTGATATTAAGAGATATTATTGAAAGGTGTGTATTTATGTTTGCCTTTTTTTGTGTGTGTGTGTGGTTCTGGTTCTACATTTGCTCTCTTGTGTTAACTAGTATTTGAGTATTGCTTGTTTATCTCAGGTTCCTTATATGTGTGCTTTCCCTTTTCTTCAGCATGGAGGATTCTATCAAGTATTTTCTGTAGAGCTGGTTTTGTCTTAGAATACTCCTTTAACCTGCTTTTTTCATGGAATGTCCTTATTTCTCTGCCTTTTTGAATGGATAGCTTTGCAGGATAAAATAACCTTGGTTGACAGTTGTTATCTTTCAGGACTTGGAATACATCACTCCAAGCCCTTCTGACTTTTAAAGTTTGTGTTGAATAATCTGCTGTAATCCTGATAGGCTTGCTTTTGTAGGTAACTTGATTTTTCTCTCTAACTGCTTTCAATATTTTTTCTTTGGTTTGTGTGTTTGGTAGTTTGATTATAATAGGCAAGGAGAGGTTCTTTCCAGGTTTTGTCTGGCTGGGGTTCTAAAGCCTTTCTGTATCTTCATTGGCACCTCTTTCCCAATTTGGGGGAAGTTTTCTTCTATGATTTTGTTGAAGACACCTACTATGCCTTTGGAGTGGCATTCTTCTCCTTCTACTATGCCCTGAATTCTTATATTTGATCTTTTCATAGTGTCCCAGATATCTTGATGTTCCTACTCATACTTTTTCTATAAGTTTGTCTTTCTCTTTTTTGGACTGTATTAGATCTGCCACCTGGTCTAGCTTAGATATTCTGTCCTCTCCTTCAACCATTCTACTGGTGAGATTTTCTACAGTTTTTAATTTCATTAACTGTGTTCTTCGTTGCTAGTAATTCTGACTGGTTTTTCTTTATTATTTCTATTTCCTTATTTATGTCTTGTATTGCCTTCTTCATTTCATGAAATTGATGTCCTGTGTCTTCTTTGATTCCTTTGATTTCCTCTTTGAGTTCCTCTTTGATTCCTTAGAATTGTTGTCTGACTTCTTTTAACATATTTACAATCATTCTTTTGAAATCTTTCTCAGTCATTTCCTCTAACTCGTTCTCGCTGGAGGTCATTTCTGATGCATTAATACTGTTAGGTGGATTTATATTGTCTTTCTTTTTAGTGTTTCTTGTGTTATAATGTATATATTTTTGCATCTTGGATTAATTTAATGCTTGGATTTTCTTGCTAGCTGGGTATTCTTAGCTGTATCAATATATTTGATGTTATATATCTTCATGGTAGGAACTTAAGGTGTTAGTTGTAGCTCTTAAGGCTCTCAGAGTATCTCCAAAGGTGTTCCTAGGGGTTGAGTTTCCCTGCTATGGGACTATTCAAGTAGTCTGAATCGAATAAGATACAGGTAGATTCTAAAATTTAACTAAACACTGTACACATTCAATAAAAAACAGCACCGAATATTTATGCAAGAATAGTTATATTATAACAACCAGATCTTTTATCAACAAAGAGGTTAAGATTTCTGCTCTGTTGAGGGATCCAAGTCAGTTGGTGACCAAGTGAGACCCTTCCCTGGTGCAATCAATCCCAACTAACTTTTTGGATGATTTTGCTCTCTGTCAAGTTGCTTGCTGGGCAATGGGCTGCTGTCCTAATTTCTGGAGCTGGGCACTGGCTTTTCCTGCAGGGCAAACTGAGCCTGGCAACTGTGGTCCTGCAGATCGGCACCCCTGCTGCTGGAACTGCTGCTGCTGCTGCTGAATCTGCTGCTGCTGGGTTTGTCACCTCTGCTGGGTCCACCACTGGTGCTGCCACTGCTGCTGCTGCTTTAGCTGCCACTGCTGGATCCTCTGCTGCTGCTGCTGGATCAGCCGCTACTGCTGCTACTGGATCTGCCATTGCTGTGGCCACTGCTGGAGCCACTGATGTTGCTGTCAGACTCTGCTCCTGCTTGGTTTCTGCTGTTGGTCAAGTTAGTGTGGCCGGGTCCCAAGACCGCTGCTCTGTTCACTGGAGCTGGGCACAGGTGGTGGGGTAGGGGAGGTAGCCACAGCTGCTCTAGTTCTCTCGCTGTTCCACATGTTCTTCTCCCTTGTGATCTGCTCCTCCATTGTTCACTGCCGTTCTGCCTTCATGTTTCTTGAGTTGCTGAGCGTTCAGGTGTGAGTGGAAGCTCCCCTCGCCTGGCTTTTCCTGTAGCTCAAGCCGAGCCTCACGGCTTTCTTGTGTGCTACCGCCGCCGTGGTTGGCAGACCTGTCGGGGCCGCTTTTGCTGGCCTGTGCAGGCTCTGGATGCTCTGGATCTCTTCTACTTCTCCACTGCCGTTTCAATTTCCTATACACCACACTTCTTAGTAAGTGTGTATTTTGCTGAGTTTTTTCAGTCTTTTCCCCCACTAGGCTGCTTTGGTGTGATACCTAAGCCACCATCTTAACTGGAAGTCTATCACCAACTTTTATACTTCATGTCCATGTTAAATACATTCTCACCTAAAGTATCTAAATATATACAAGTAACCTAATTCTCATTAAAAAAAAATATTGAATGAATAATGTATTGAAGAATGCTGGGATGTGAGTCATGTGGCCCTGCCCATACAGTGATCTGTGCATCTCTGCTTCGTGAGAGGTGAGGACTACCTCACCACCTTTTACTATCAGTTCTTGATAGTTATATAGAAGAGAATACATAGATGATGTTTTCAAAATTGCAAGTCAAGGAAGAAATTTTAAAATAAACATTGCATATTGGCTATTTTGAGAGTCACACAAGTAACATAATGACCTGGAAATTTAAAATGTAGGTTAATTTGGCATTTTTACTATGTTTTATTTTAGAAAAGACATTCAGTTTTTCTAACCTGAATTTACAACCAAAGGAACATTTGTAGAACCTTATTATACCACACTTGTTTTCTAAAAAAAATAAATAAGTAACAGACCAAATTATTCCAATGTTCATATATTCTTAGGAATTTTGTTCTGCTTTGTTTTGGTTTTTCAAGGTAGGGTGTCACTGTATCCCAGGCTGATCTGGAATTCACTACAGAGTCTCAGGGTAGCGTCAAACTTATGGCAATTGGCAATCCTTCTACCTCTGCCTCCCAAGTGCAGAGATTAAAGGCGTGCGCCACTATGCCCATCTTAGAAAAATTGTTTTTCTTTTTGATTTTCTTAATGAAGTATATAAATCTTATTCCTACAATCAAAACAATGTATAAATAATCATACTAAGAAACTCATCCCCAAGCAATACTCTACCTTATTAAGAGGACCTGCTTGGAAAATTGTACCACAAAAGATATCTTCTTCCTTAATACAACAAAGTCTATGGCTAAGAAGCTGGCTCAGTGGGCAAAGGGTTTGCTTAACAAGCATGAAGACTTGGGTTCAGATCTTCACTAGTCATGTACGATTGCATGCATGGTAGCAATTTCCTATACTCCCAGCCTTGGGGTAATGCCGATGAAAGGATTTTCCAGGACTTGCTGACTAGCTTATCTAGCCCAGTAGGTGAATTGTAGGTTCTGCGAGAAAACTTATCTCACTAACATGAGATGCAGAAGCAGTGAAGACACTGGACATCAAGCTTTGACATCTACATTCATACTCATATGTGTGAAAGTGTACCACAATATACACATGCTACCACATGCATAGATACACATGTACGTTATGTACATCACATGTACAAAAACAGGATTAAAACATCTATAATTTTTTGATGAAGCATCACTGTTAAGTTAAAATGAGTTTTTAAAAATTCATTTAATTCAAATAAGATCAATACCACAACATATGTATATAAGTCAAAGAGCAGGTCAGGTCTTTTGTCACATGCCTGTAATCTTTGCACTTGGGAGTCTGAGGAAAGATGGTAATCAGTTGAAGTGTAACCTGGGCAAGAGAGCAAGACCTTGTTTTAAAGGCTAATGCAATTTAAAACCCAGTTAGGAGGAAAACATAAAAAAAAAAATTGAATTTTTCACATCATGAAATCCTAAAGTTTCCCATTTTGTCTTGGATTTTTACACACAATGTGCTGATTCTGCCAGTTGGTAGATAAAGCTATTGATAGCTATTGTACATATGCATTTCAGAACTGGAAATTATAGTAGGATATTTGTAGGGAGCAAGGATTCACTGCAAGATGGGCTTTAGGCAAAATATTGATCACCTGCCCTCCATAAGCCCATTCTCCATTAGGGCTACAGTGACATTCTTCATCTCCTTAAATCATTGTCTATGTAATGTCCAATAATTCCTCAAAAGTCTCATTATTTTCTTTTATGCAATACACAATTGTAATGAGTAAATTCTATAGATCTCTTAGGGCAAGGCTGGGGAAAAAGTCAACATATACACTTTAGGTAGTGTGCCGTTGCCCTTCCTCAAAAGGAACTGGCTTTCTCTTTATTTAAAGATTTCTGCATCTATAAATGTTCTCGTGTCTAGGAATTGATGAAGGACTATGTGCGACTACTTTCTTATCTCCACAATGGAAGATTTTTGCTCATTTAACATATGACTTTTCTTCTTATAGACATTAAGTAATAATGCAGTATGCTTCATTTCTGTATCATGTCTAGTAATACCATGAAAATATTACCAACCCCTAAATCTAAAAGTATCCATTAACAATTTTGATGTTTTATCGAAAATAGATTTGTAGTAATTCTCTTTAGTGGTATAGCCACTGGTAAGTGTCACAAAAGAGGTTAAGGACTGGAGAGATGGCTAAGTGGTTAAATGCTTGTCTGTGAAGCCTAAGGACCCTGGTTGAAGGCTCGATTCCCCAGGATGCACGTAAGCCAGATGTACAAGGTGGCATATGCATCTGGTGTTTGTTTGCAGTGGCTGGAGGCCCTGACATGCCCATTCTCTCTCTCTTGTTCCTTCTGCCTCTTTCTCTCTGCGTGGTCTGTCACTCTCAAATAAATAAATAAAAATAAACAAAATTTGTAAAAAAAAGTGGAAGTGAGAGAAGTATAAAATGAAAATGGGAGGTATATATATTCAAAATATAGTATATACATCTATGAAATTTTTAAGAAAAGTAAAAATGGAAAAAGAAACAGAATCAGTATACCATCTTCAATTATATGTTCAAATTTGTTATGCTTAAAAACAGAGAATAAAGTAGGTTGTTACACAAACCTGTGATCCCGGCTACACAACAGGTTGAGGCAAAAATATGAGTTCAAGCCCAGCCTGGGGAGCATAGTGAAAACTGGTCTCAAAACAAAAAGCAAAAAAAATGCTGTAACTCTCAGTTCAATCCTACATTGTGTGTGTGTGTGTGTGTGTGTGTGAGAGAGAGAGAGAGAGAGAGAGAGAGAGAGAGAGGGAGAGAGGGAGGAGAGAGAAAGGATAAGCAGGAAGATGAGGAGAAAGAGGAGAGGAAAAGAAGAGGAGGAGAATCAACACAAAGGGAAAACATGTTAAATTCAGATCACAGGAAAATATTGTCATTGATACAGAAACGATGCCACATTAAAAAAAAAAAAATCAGGGACTGGAGAGATGGCTTAGTCTTTAAAGCTCTTGCCTGCCAATCCAAAGGACCCAGGTTTGATTCCCCAGGACCCACTTAAGCCAGATGCACAAGGTGGCACATGTGTCTGGAGTTCATCTGCAGTGGCTGGATGCCCTGAAATGCTCATTCTCAATCTTGCTCCCTCAAATAAATGAATAAAAGTAAAATATTAATAAAAAGCCAAAATCAGAAAGCTGTCTTACTTTTCAAATGTGTTTCTAGGATAGGTAATTGTGTAGGTCTCTATCATGTACTTTCCATCATGTCATAAGGTACTATAGCAGGAAGTACCAACAAGTTATGATTGTAGCAATAGCACTGTCTCATAACAGAATTACATATATATGCATGTATACATGCATACATTCATACATGCATGCACACACATGTATATAATTTTATGCTTCTCTGGAACTACTAATAAATAATGAAATATATTTGTGTGTGTGTGTGTGTGTGTGTGTGTGTGTGTGTGTGTATGTGTGTGGCCTCAAAACCATCATGTTTAAAATCATTTGAAGAATTTGGAATGCAGCATGAATACACATCTATCAGTAAAAAGCAGGTGATGTTCAGGAAAAGCCTACAACTAATTAAATGGTACCATTAGATATTAATGATCATTAGACATCCATGTCTCTGGTGTGTATCATGCTTTCTTACTCGCTATATTATGAAATGATCTTAATATCTTTCTTATAGTAGAAAAATAATACATCTAGTTTTACTCATATTAGACATTTTCTTTACATGTTAGTGTGATATCTATTTACTGGGAAACATGTTCCACATCATATCTAAACATACTCATTACATTCCCTATTTTATTAGTAACCAAAGTAGGAGACTAGATATATAGTTTTAGTTTTCTAACATGTTTTTTAAGCTGACTCCTCATTTGACAATTATAGTTATTTTTCAGTATTCATATGCTTTTCCAGGTATATTCTTGTTTTTTTTTTTTAACACAGTTTTCTTTTTTTATTGGAACAGATATCTCAAGTCCTAACTAATTCTGTCTGAAGAAAAAATATAAAGGTGCTAATACTTAAAATTAATGTCATAAAATTCTAGGGAAGACTGGCAGTGATTACAAAAGATTGTAGGTAAACATGAATAGATTTTAATGGAATAACCTTGTTTTATGAAGGCATCAAAGTGATGTGTGGTACTGTCACAAACATGATATCAACATTATTTGTCAGCTGTACTTGGTAGCAAATACAGACTGAGCATCCTCTTTAGAGTGACATCATTTTTAAACCCTGTGTGGCAATCTCTGACACACTGCCATGATGCCCAGGGAAGACATGGTGACCTGGAAGTCCAACTTCTTCCTTAAGATCATCCAACTCTTGGATGATTATTCAAAATGCTTCGTTGTGGGGCAGACAATGTGGGCTCTAAGCAGATGCAGCAGATCCGCATGTTCCTCCGAGAAAAGGCCGTGTTGCTGATGGGCAAGAACACCGTGATGTTCAAGGTCATCCGAGGACACCTGGAGAACCACCCAGCTCTGGAGAAACAGATGTCCCATATCCAAGGGAATTTGGGCTTTGTGTTCATCAAGGATGACCACTGAGATCAGGAACATGCTGCTGGCCAATAAGGTGCAAGCTGCTGCCCCTTCTGGTACCACTGCCCCATGGGAAGTCACTTTGCCTGACCAAAACACCAGTCTGGGGACTGAGAAGACCTCCTTTCAGGCTTTAGGCGTCACCACCAAAATCTCCAGGGGCACCATTGAAGCTGAATGATATGCAGCTCATCAAGACTGAAGACAAAGTGGGAGGCAGAGAGACCATCCTGCTGAACACGCTGAACATCTCCCCCTTCTCCTCTGGGCTGATCATCCAGCAGGTGTTTGACAATGGCAGCACCTACAACCCTGAAGTGCTTGACATCACAAAGGATACCCTGCATTCTCACTTCTTGGAGGGTGTCCGCAATGTTGCCAGTGGTTGTCTGTGTATTGGTTACCCAACTGTTGTCTCAGTGCCTCATTCTATCATCAAGGGGTACAAGCGGGCCCTGGCTTTGACCGTGGAGACTGAGTACACCCTCCCACTTGCGGAGAAGGTCAAGGCCTTGGCTGAACCATCTACATTTGTGGGTGCTGGCACAGTGGCGGCCGCCACCACTGCGGCTCCTGTTGCTGCTGCAGCCCCAGCCAAAGTGGAAGCGAAGGAAGAGTGGGAGAAGCCAGACGAGGGCGTGGGATTCGGTCTCTTCGACTAATCACAGAAAGCAACCAAAAAGCCAACTTCATTCGGAAAACATGGAAATAAAGACTTACTTCTCTTAAAGTTTTTATTGTAATGAATCTTTGCCACCTTCAGCTGTGTGACACTGGAAAAGTAACACTTTCCTCACATATAAGAAAGGATATTGGAATGTATTGAAATATTGAAATGTAATTTAAAGGATAATGATCTATTTAAATGAAATGATATGGATTATTAAGCATCAGGAGAGTGTTCAATGAAAATATATTTTAAATATCAACATAAAACAACATTAGTTTTCTTAATATGGTGGTGTCTATGATTTGAAATATTTTCTCAATAATTTTGTGAAACCTTTCATAACATATCTTTTGCACTCTACTTGCACTAATTTAAACTAGACTCATTTTTATAAACAAAGTTAAATAAGTTTTAACATGTATTATTTTAGAATTAGTATGTTAGAAAATGTGGCATATTGTTTTTTATTTATTTATTAGAGAGCAACAGACAGAGAGAGAAAGAGGCAGATGGATAAATAGAGAATGAGCAAGCCAGAGCCTCTAGCCACTGCAAAGGACCTTCAGACATGTGCGCCCCTTGTGCATCTGGCTAAAGTGGGTCCTGGAGAGTGGGTCCTTAGGCTTGACAGGGAAGCGCTTAACTACTAAGCCATCTCTCCAGCCCAGTATATTTTTTAAGTATAGCATGAGACTTACAATTAGATAATATATGTAAATATTTTACCTTTTGTTTTTTTAAATAACAACAGTTCACGATACACACCATAAAATTCACATTATCATTTTCTGTATCTCACAGCTAATTTTGCTTACTTTTGGCACCATATTGCCTTTAATTAAGAACAATTCTAGAGAATCACACTGGCAAACTTTTGTTTTTCTAATTAAAAGAAAAGGAACACTTAACTGTTTCACTGGAGTTTAAATGATACTATTAAAAGCAAATAATGATTTAGAGAAGTAACTTGGAATGGGGTGAACGTTAATGTAGAGCACACAAAACACAAATGAAGGGCACTGTCATTGATTATTTAAATCGGATAGATTAGGTCATGGTTGCCAGATAGTTTTATATAGCTAGATATTGCAAAGTTTTGCCTGCCTTACATATCCAGTCAACTCGTGTTCTATGAGAATCATCTCAATGACAATTCTTTTTGTGTGTGTGTGACAAAGAGTGAATGACTTGACTTTGCTCAAAGGAGGTATGTGCTGCATATGTACTCAGCATTCCACAAATAAAACAAAACGTGTACTAGGGCATTTCCCTGTATATAATATATAATATGTATAATATAATATAAATAATATATATATAATACCACAGTAGCTGTACGTGTATAGATAGAACAATCATTGCCCATTATTTTCTAAAGAAATAAACAGTAAAAATGACTGAAATTGACAATCTGGTTAGGTAGGCTGAAGCACATTTGTGTAACTATTAGAGGTTCAATAAATACATTAAATGTACAATATTATGTATTACATATTATTATTTATTAGAGCCACATAAAATAGCATAATCCTGTCAGGAGTTGTTGAGGGTCAATTGAGAAGTAGGCATTGCATGTTATCTACTGGACACACTGTGTCTACAATAAAGACTCATGTAAATAACTAGTTTCTATAGTGAATGGGTGATACATAAGTAACTGATATCAGAGGGAAGTTGAGAACATGTTTTAATGTTTTTTTAACTTACTTGGTGTGTGTGGGTGTGCTTGTGCACGAGTGCTGGCACACACATGCAGGACATGTCGTGTCAGAGAACAACTTTCTGGACAGAATTGGCATATCTTCTCAGTTGAGGAAGGATCTCCATTGCAAGTGCACGGTATTCTCCTGTCTGAATCTTCATTCTTACTGTAGGCTCACTGGTATTACAGAAGTCCTCCACAGTTTTGAGCTTTTAATGTGGGATCTGTGAATCCAAACTCAGTTCAGCAAAGATGTTACCACTGAACAATCTCCAAGGCCCTAAAATTTGATTTTTAATGTGGATGCTCTTGGTAATTTAGTGAAAAAAGATGAAGCAAAACACATATTAATATAAACCTGAAATTATCTAGCTTCGGAAGAAAAGCTAGTATCATTGAGAAATAGGATAATTAAAGTATTGCTTTTAAAAAATTACCCTTGTTTCATGGATTAATTTTTCATTTTTGTATGTACTTTGTCATAAAAAGCAAGTGCATGTATGGCAGATATGAAGTTCCTTATATCCTGACTCAAAACTGTCCACAGAGGTATTTCCTTTGATTCCTGCAAATGTCAGCTAAGAGTTCTCCAGATTTCATGATTGTCTTTTGATAGGGTTCCAACTACTCTTTATATGAAAGGGTTTATGTCTCACAGTCTGTTGCTGAAGTCAGATTCAGGTTGACAGTCTCTGGCTTAGTGGTGCTTGGACTAACAGTCACATCAGCTTCTTGGAGGGTTGTCAAATGTGATTTTGTTTCTATTGAAGTGATAAAAAAAAATTATTGACAGGATTTTGCCTAAACACTTGAATACTATCACACAGGATTAAGTTTAAATTAGTTTAAAGACATAGAAATATCCATGCTAATCAAAATTTCTATAATATGAACAGAAATTTAATATATGCACATGTGATCCTAGACAGATAGCTAAAATGCATATACATACACACATATATATATACACATAAATTTATTCAATACACACATATATGTGTATGTTAATTTATTCACATATACATACATATATATATATATATATATATATATATATATATGGCATATTACAATGATATTATGGGAATTATGATGGAGATAAATAAGGTTAGTTCACTTGTACACAGATTGAACACCTGTTCTTATCAAGTCTAACTATAGGATGGGGTAGGCACTATGTAAGGGCAAAATAGTTGGAAGCAAGTGCTTGCCAGATGAGAAGATTACAGGCTATTAATTTTCATTACGGATATATATTAATATATTCTGGCTAGCAGAAAACTTATATAAAAATGTATCATTGGGAAAATACAATCTTTTATCATCAGAAGTACATCCCACATAAACAGGACATGAATTTTACCATTTTCATTGAGTTTTTTATCCTATGTGTATGCCAACAATTTAACCTACTATGGCCCATGGATATGGGAAACCACATGACATTTGAGGGTCTTAAATAAATGTGTTTTGTTCTGGCTTAACAGATTAAACATTATAGTAGACAAATAAAAATTTATTTTTCAAGTAAGGTGTGGTGGCACATGCCTTTAATTCTAGTACTTGGGAGACAGAGGTAGGATAATTGTGAGTTTAGGGCCAACTTAAAACTACATAGTGAATTTCAGGTCAGCCTGGGTTAGAATGAGACCCTACCTTGGAAAACAAAACAGAAAAAAATATTTATTAATTATGTTGAACACATTGTTTTGAAATATACACACTTTGTTGCGTGGCTCTTAAACTTAATATCTATTTGTTATGAAAACACTTAAAATCTACTCAACAATTTCAAAAAATACAATAGCAGTTACTAGTCATAGTTACTATGTTATGACACAGATCTCTTAAACTTATTCATGCCTTCTATCTGAAAATTTCTATGTGTTAACCAATATCAGAAGGCTTCACAGCATTGCAAGTGATTTGGACATCACATGTGTTAACTTTTCTTTCTCCCCAAACCCAGCAGAAATGATAACAGAAGCAGGCTCCCGTGAATGTTGGGATTGCAGTTTGTTAACAAAGAGTTTTAAATTCTCGATAATTTAACAGAAGCTGCAAATAAATCTTACTTTTTGCTTCAGGGGAAGATATACACCTCATCCTCTTAGAAGGGAAGCAATTATGAACTCTGACCCAGAAGGAGCCATTATTTCTGTCTACCATGGCTGCTTATTAGCCAATAATATGTGAAAATACAGACTGATCAATTAAACTTTAATTTCTTTCTTCAGAAGAAAGAAACATTTGGACAATGTTCTCCTACTACATGAGTGCTGATGATCTTTGGACAGTAACAAGTATGTTCTCCTTTGAAAAGATGTTTTAAATTACTATATATTTGGAATTTGAATTCCACTTAAGATTTGCTCATTATACGATTATCTGAGATCTAATGAACTAAATAATTCTTATTTATAAATACATAAATTTTATTGATTGATTTTATGCTCTATCAACTTCAATAAATTCCATTATGAAAGTTTGAATGGATTTTCCCCAGTTGGTAGAATATAACTTTGCTGCTTAAAAGGAGTATCACAGTAAGCGTGGTGAGAATGGGTGTTAAAATAAAGAAGCTGCCTTTTTGGTAAAGGGAATGGGAAATGGTGGTAAATAAACTCCAACAAATATTCCAAAGATGTACATAAAGTATATTCTCTGCTTCTGAGACTCTTCTGGTTGATCTCAGATAAACAGCTTATCCATTTCAAAGCATAATGCAAGGAAAGCTTGTCATATTATTCCTTTCTATAGTATTTAGATATACCTTGATTGATTTGCTCCCTTCTGATCACTACTCTGGTTAGCATCCCAGTGAAGCTAGGCAGAAGAGTAAGGCTTCCAATTAAAATGTAGTCAGAGCCTATTTTCGAAATCTTCTGTAATATATGTTTATTTTTATTTTCCTATGGTGTTTTTGCTTCAAGCTCTTTGCACCTTCTTTCACTTCTGTATCCCTGTGCGTTTGGGCCTAGAAACTATCCACTCACTTGCTAGAGCTCAGTGAGACCTGCTTAAGCTCTCTTTATTTAGATTACAGTGGCTACATTAAAAATGTTCATATATTTCATATCATCATAAAATAAACTTAAAGTACCCTCACCCCCAAGTTGTGGTTATTACTGTGAAAAAATTAATACTATTTCAGGCCAGGTAGCCACAGAATATGATGCTCTTCACATTCACATTTCTTTTCATCATCAAGAAGTAATGCAATAGAATGCAATTCGCAGAAGCTTTGGTTTGAAAGCCATGTCACATATCAGTGAAGGACAGCTGACTACTAGAATAGATGTGTCGGGGTTATGAGGCTACTTAAGCAATGAATGTGTTAATTTCTTTCTGAGAAGTAACTGACAGTGGTAATTGAAATTAATGCAGAAAAAATTGCCCTTTTCATAGACACAAAAGTTTGTTTTCATCAGGAAAAGTTTAATATTTATAATGTTATCAGTGAAGTTGGCTGGGATTGTGGTGCAGTCTACAAACAGATGAGAACAGATGCATATAGGTTAACTTCCAAGGTTGAAGTTGTCATATTTTGGACCTCAGCATTTATATCTGAATGGCAGAGCCATTAATACTGAACTATTTCTCAGAGGAAATTATTCATTTTTCTCTTTTATAAAGCTGAACAAGACTCTTACAGGTTGGGAGCACCAGAAGAATTTTCCTAGCATCACTGCAATCTGATTCTAGGGGAGTGAAGGGCCAGCTCTCTGGACTTTAATTTATTGCATCCTGATCCTACACATTGAAGGGAACACTCCTACTTACCTGTGCAAGTTGATTATTAATTTCACCGGTGTTGAGTACTATCAGGTAAAACTTGCAGCTTTCCCCTAAATTCTGACATGAAATAGCAATGAAAAAAATGAATATAATAAGTGTATAGCAATACTATTAAAATGCACTATATATAAGTATAAATAAGTAAATAAATATAATGTAAATAGATAGAACACTTATGATATAGTCACTGAAAGTGACAGAGAAATGAATATAAGATTCAAACCACAAGAATCTTGAGATCTGGTAGAACTTTAAAATATATTGAAACAGAGAGACTATAGAGAATATGACATATATATGATATAAATATATTGTGTGTATAAGAAAAACAAAAATACAATTTTTATAATGATATAGAGGAATAAACTTAAATTACACAATGTGAGTCAGACAATATATAAATGAATGTTCAACTTTCCTAGCTGTAGAAATAATATAAATTTGAATAATTCCATGTACATCAATAACATTAAAATAAAATTGCTTTTCATTCTAAAGAACTTTACATTTAAATTTTTTTTTTATTAATTAGTTTTGTACTAAGTGAATACAGTCAAGTTAGTACCATTGGTGGCCTCCTCCCTGTCCTTCCCCTCCCCTTGGCCGCTCCATGTTGAGATATGTGGGCCATGCATTGGGGGGTTAGCCCTCAGTTATGGGTAGGAGAAAATGTCTCTGTGTTTCATGACCCAATGTGTGGCTCAGACATTCTTTCCACCCCCTCTTCTGCAAATTTCCCTGACCCATGTTGCGTTCATTTTAGGTGTGCTTCAGTGATGAGGTCTTGAGAGCCTCTATGTCTCTGGATATCTGATTCCGTAGGAGTTGATTGTTCTCTGTGTTGATCTCCTTCACCCTTCTGCTGGTACCAGGTTCATCAAGAAAACAGCACCCTTGTTTGTTTTGCTAATTATTATTTTTTTAAAAAAAATTTTATTAGCATTTTCCATGATTATAAAAAAAATATTCCACGGAAATTCCCTTCCTCCTCCCCCCACCAATTATTCTTAGTTTCAGCTGGGTCCCCTTTGAGGTATGGTGGGGTGGTTCTCTCCTTAGGGTCTGTGTCTATCTGAAAAAGAGAAGCAGCTTCTCCAATGGAAAGTAAAGTTAGCACCAGATAAATGGGATAACCTTTATTCTTTTAGAGAGAATTTTATAGGTGTAGGCCATCTTGTAGCCCACAATTGATGGTAGCTTGATAATGGAAAGCCAGTTTAATTTTTGATCTGGTTCTGACTTGTTTCCCAGCTCCAGCTATTGGTTCCATTCCATTGAGCAGACCAGTTAGCCAAATCAAGAGCAGCTGGTACTTTTATTAACATATCAATCCAAACAATTAAAAATAACTTGTTAAGTTGGTATATTTTTGTAGTTGACCTATTAAAAACTAGAAAAATAATTTTTTTAAAAAATATTTTTGTTCATTTTTTATTTATTTATTTGAGAGTGACAGACAGAAAGAAAGACAGATAGAGGGAGAGAGAGAGAGAATGGGCGAGCCAGGGCTTCCAGCCTCTGCAAACGAACTCCAGACACATGCGCCCCCTTGTGCATCTGGCTAACGTGGGTCCCTGGGGAACCGAGCCTCGAACCAGGGTCCTTAGGCTTCATAGGCAAGCACTTAACCACTAAGCCATCTCTCCAGCCCGAGAAAAATAAATTTTTATTTAGTCCATCAGAGATATAATCTTACCATAATGACAATTTTAAGGACTAAATGCAAAAAAAGTGTTAATTAAAAGATGACTTTAAATTTTAAATATTTGTAGGAAGTTCATTATGTGTACAGTGGGACCTTGCAGTACTTATATGTAATTTGTAATGAACAGACCAGAGCAATTTTCATATCTATATCTCAGCCATATGTCATTTCTTTATGTTGGAAACATATAAAGTTATACTAGGTCCTAGAACTATTCAAGTAATTGTTGCTACCATACCTAACCTTTTACACTATAGATGATTAGCAATTAGTTACTCCTTGTAGCATAGTGTGGTGTGTATGCTTGCACTCCCCCCAGTTAGGTAGCTGTATTACCAGTTTGAGGCCAGCCTGGCCTCGATAGCAAGATTCTGTCTAAACAACAAACAAACAACAACAACAATGAAAACATACCCAACCAAACAAACACATAAACAAATCAAGAAAAAGAAGACAATTTTTTTTTTCCTTCAACCAAACTGCAGTACCAATTAGTCAGCCTTTGCCCATTCCTTAATTCAGGAAAAAAAAAAAAATCCTTGCCCTATTCTAATAACCAGTATCCTATGTCCCACTTCTTTAGCATGATCATTTTAGTTTCCTCTTAACAAGCATGAATGTGTTACGACCTTTCTGTGCCTGGCTCATTTTACTTAACATAATGTCCCCCAATTGTACTTATGTTAATGTAACCAAAAGCATTTCAGCCTGGCATGGTGGTACACACCTTTAATACCAGCACTTGGGAGGCAAAGGTAGTTCCAGGCCACCCTGAGACTACATAGTGAATTCCAGGTCAGCCTGGGATAGAGTGAGACCTACCTCCAAAACAAAAACAAACAAATAAAAAGAGCATTTCATTCTTTTCATGGATGAATGACGTTACATAATAATATGACATTGTCTCAGTATGTATGCATTGCTTTTTGAATCCATTCATCTGCTAATGGACACTAATGTTGATTATATCTCTTGTCTTTGATGAACAGTGATGAAATAAACAGGAGCCTAAGTGCCATTTTGATTTCAAATTTCTTTAGATATTTAGCAAATAATGAGATTCCTATTTTATATGATAGTTCAATTATTACTTTAGGGGACACTTGAATACTGTTCTCTATAATATCTGTATTAATTTACATTGCAGCCAATAATGTATAATACTTCTCTATCTCTGTAAACATAATAACTGTTATTTTTGTTATTTTGCAATATCCATCCTCATGATGATATTTCATTGTGAATTTTATTTATATTTTCCTAATGATTAGTGCTGTTAAGCATTTTTGCATGTATTTGTATATCCTCTTTGGAGAATATCAATTCAGTTCTAAGCATGTTTTATTATTATTATTATTATTATTACTCTTTTTATACAGAAAAGAGGAATAAAAAAGTCTTTATTTTCTTTCCCAAATTATTCTTTAATATGTTGAATTGTTTAATTTGTCCATTCATGGGCAGCTAACCTTTTTCTAAGATTAACACAGAATATTTAAGAGATATTGGTAGATTCATGAACTTCTTGTTGGATGTAATAAGTAAATTCCATCTTTCTCTATAAAACTCAAATAAATTGAATATAAGCATATGCATATTGCCATTCAGTTTGTCTGTATGTACTTATATCTGAAGTTATTGCTCTGTCTTTGAATGTGTGTACACTTTATCATGAAGGGCCAGGTTGTCCTCATTCATAGCCATTGCTACATTCTCTCCTATTGCATCTGGGTAAGTATTTAGAAAGACAGTTCCTAGAGTCTCTTGACAACAGATTCCTGTCCAGATTCTGCCAGTGTAAGATAGAGGGAATCCCTTAAGCTTCTCTGGTAGTAGAGATGACAAATGAGATTGCATGTGCTTCTAAATGGTCATGTATAGTGAATCACTCAGTTTTAGAGTGGTAAAACCTGGGACATCATTAGATTCTTTTTTTTTTTTTTTCACTTTCTGCAATTTTTCCAGCCTTTGAATTTCATGAAAGGCAGAGAGGAACTTCTCTGGCACTGTTTATCAATTCCTTCTGACAATTCTGTTAGGTTTTACACCTTTTTAGTGTATAATCTTTGGTTAGTAAAATATCTAAGGTATCTAAAAACACTTGGAGTTATTTTCTGAAACATCTTTGTTTGTTTATTTTATTTGAGAGCGACAGACAGAGAGAAAAAGGGAGAGAGAGAGAGAAAAAAAAAAAAAAGGGCATGCCAGGGCTTCCAGCCACTGCAAACGAACTCCATACGCATGTGCCCCCTTGTGCATCTGGCTAACATGGGTCCTGGGGAATCGAGCCTGGAACTGGGGTCCTTAGGCTTCACAGGCAAGTGCTTAACCGCTAAACCATCTCTCCAGCCCAGAAACATCTTTGAGTAGAAGCAACTATTAGCAGTTTATTAACCACTGAACTACACGATGTCTATCCATAATTATATCTATGTATAGTCATTAGTTGATGAACAACGTGTTCAAAAATTTGATAAATCTAATGTTAGAATTACCTTTGAAGAACTAATGCCAAGAAACCAGCACTCAATTCATATATTACTGAAAGTTTTTTTCGTTTTTCTAAAATATGTGTTACCACAAACTGTTGCAGTTCACAATTTTACTCAGTGTCATGTTTGTAAGTATATCAGTTACTTGCTAAGACATTGCTTCAGACAGAAGTAACTAAAGGAAGGAAAGGGTTTATTTTGGACTGTAGTTTTAAAAAGATATTTTATTGATTTGAGAGAGAGAAAAGGAGAGAGAGAATTGGCGCTCCAGGACCTCCAGCCACTGCCAGCGAGCTCCACAAGGACCGCCTTGTGCATCTACCTTACGTGGGCATGGGTCCTGGAGAGTGGAGTCCAACCAGGAAGGATCCTTTGGCTTTGCAGGCAAACGCCTTAACTGCTAAGCCAACTCTCCAGCCCCTGCATTGTAGTTTTGAGGGGAAGTGTCCATTATAGCAGAGAAGAAATAGCAGGCTGGTACAGAAACCCCAGGCCACATCTTTTACATTAGCAGGGAAGAAGTAGGAGGTGCCCTTATTGCAAATAGGGCTGCATGATCAAACCTCAGAGCTTGACCTCAGTTACACACCTATTTCCAGCATGACAACACCTTCTAAGAGTAACATAACCTTGTGAAACAATGCCACCAGCTAGGTATTATGTACCAAAACACTGAGGCAGTGGGAGACATTTTGATTTTAGAGTACCACAAAATATGTTTAATATGTTTAAATGACTTATGGAATGTTAAATTAAGGGTAAAATACTAATTTAAGTTAATCTGATTCAAATGCTACTATTAATAAAGGATAAAAATAGGGGCTGAAGAGCTGGCTTAGTGGTTAAGCCGTTTGGTTGCAAAGCCAAAGGACCTTGGTTCAATTCCCCAGGACTCACATAAGCCAGATGCACCAGGTGGCACATGTGTCTGGAGTTTGTTTACAGTGGCTTCTCCCCCCCCCCTTTCTTTCTCTCAAACAAGTAGATAACTAAAATTTTAAAAGAACAGAATCATTTATAACAACAATATTTCAATACTTAGCTTACTTTCCTAGAAATAATTTAATGGATTTTAAGTGTAGATTGTCCTTTCATCACAGAATCCCATTAACTCTCCTCAGTGTTTATAAAAAAGATACTTTTGGCTATTAGTTAAGATGCCATATTTGGGGGCTGGAGAGATGGCTTAGTGGTTAAGTGCTCGCCTTTGAAGCCTAAGGACCCTGGTTTGAAGCTCGATTCCCCAGAACCCACGTTAGCCAGATGCACAAGGGGGCACACACATCTGGAGTTCGTTTGCAGTGGCTGGAAGCCCTGGCGTGCCCATTCTCTCTCTCTCTCTCTCTCTCTCTCTCTCTCTCTCTCTCTCTCTCTCTACCTCTTTCTCTCTCTGTCACTCTCAAATAAATAAATAAAAATGAACAAAATTTTTTTTTAAAAGATGCCAAATTTGTAGCTAATTCTATTTTCTAGGACTTTCAATTTGAATCTATCATAAACTTTGGGGAACAACAGGGAAGTGATTTATGTTGTAATTACTCAAGATAAAATTTTAAAAAATCACAAATTTCTAATAACTATAGTTAGTCATGTGCAGAGTTTTAGAGCAAATATACAATGTACATAAATAAAATAATTTTAAAATTATTCAAAGGAATACTTACCCTGGTAATTATTTTAATTGGTTGCTTTATTTAAGAAAAAATAATGTCCCATTCAAGACTTTTGGTGTGTGCCTATCCTCTCCACAAAGAAGGCACTTGAGACACTTTTTTCTTTTTTCTTAGAGTATAACATGGTTATCATTTCAGAAAAGTCTACAATAAAACCCAGGAATTATTGTCAACTGACTTTGTTACCAATGACAAGACAATCTAATCCAATCCAACAAAAGGAAGAACAGTCAGTCTTTTTACTAACATGGGGCAACTCTAATGTCAGTGATGTGAAGACTAAGGAGGAGACCAAAGAAGCAACCAGTGAGGTAAACATAAAATCCATTTATTTGAAGTCCTAGAAAATAAAGATAGGGCAATCAAATTCATCTATTGTTACTGGTAGGTCAAGTAATATATGGGATATCCAATGGCTAAGTAATATTAATAGATTAATGCAGAGATTACTTGAGAGCTTGAAAAACTGTGTAACCTCCCTGTACATTCCTGTCCCTCACGGACACTGCACTCCTGGTCATACCACCTGGTGTCTCTTTCTGGAATACAGTAACCATTGGCACTGGCTCTGTAAGCATGAAGTTACTGTAGTTATCATCTTCGGTTTTCATTCATTTGACTTAAACTTGTGAATTTCCAGAATGTTTACCAAGACCTAGTATTATAGACATGTTTCACCTCTGTTTATATTTGAAATAGCGTCTCACTCTAGCTCAGGCTTTCCTGGAATTCTCTTTCTATTCCTAGGCAGACCTTGAACTCACAGAGATCCTCTTACTTCTGTCTCTCTAGTGCTAGGATTAAAGGTGTCTGTCACCACACCATGCCCCAGACCAACTTTGGGTTTAAGTCAATCAAATTCCATAGGCAACCTAAGTCAAAAAGTCTGTCTTGGCCTATGTCTGAAGTCTTTTAACATGGACCCTCTGAGGTTTAAAAAAAAATACACAAATTAAGAAGTTTAAATTAAGTTACTTAGAATCTATAAATACTTAGCAGTCAAAAGAATAATGCTTGGACATCAAGTTCCCTGTGATTAAGGATCCATGTAAGAACTAATCATTTAAAAAATGGACAGGGAAACAGAAGTAGCTCAGGAAAGTATCAGAAAAATTTTGACTTTAGTCAGCCATTTACTTGGCCTGTCTGAAGAGTTTTATGACTCAATATTGGCAACAGAGCTTAATTTCACCAAAAGAGCTCTCACAAATTTTATGATAGTGCATATTGTCACAAGTAAAATCCCATTAAGACCGCAGTTATCTAACTGAAGTATAGAATGATGTGCAATACCAATGAAATGACGATGAATTGAATGTCACTGTGAAGATTTAAAGCAATAACAAATCTTACAGTGTCTGCAATTTTATGCTGCAATGTATGAAGGGCAACTCATTTCATCAATAAATGTTTATTATCTCAATAAAATCCACTTAAATTATTTTGGGGAATAGAATTATAGAACTTTACCATAATGTAGGTAAGAGGTGATAATTTTACCACTATTATCTTGCTATAGATGTTTCTATGAAGTTAATATATTATATTTATGCATAGTTAAATTTTGTTGGAAACATTTTCTTAAAGCTAGTTAAATATGCTCCTGTATTTTCACTAATTTGCCTACTTAAACGAATGTTTTACTCTTAGCATTAACTATAATACGGAGAACAAATGATTCACCAAGTTTGTAACACCCTTAAGTTTAGGACTAAAATGTCTATGCATTTCAATTAATATCTTCTGCTCTAATAGAACTTAGTATCTTAAGGAAAAAGCCTGTCACTATACCCTTTAGTTGACCTAGCAACCTAATGCCAAGTCATCTCTCCAGTGCTATAAAGTTATCTTCAGAAAACTCCATATATGCTAATCTAATATACATTATTGAATATTGTCTTAGCTATAGATTATTTTTGTTGTCCTTGTTTACTTGTTAACAGAAATTAAATGAAAGTCTCTAGGAAAATCACTTCCATTTCCCTAAAGTTAAAACAATAATGATATGTAGTCCATAGGCTAGTTCAGTCCATTATGAATTAGTGTTCACTGCTCAAAGCAATGGTAGGAAATGAGATGAACATCATATGATATCCAATTATACGAAGACACTAATAAATCACAAGCCTTTCAACATTTTATTTTCTTACTTGTGAAATGACAATTATTGATTTATTCAATAAATACTGATTTATCGACTAGTTCATGACAGCTGTCATTCTAGCCTAAAACAGATATAAAGATAGTGTTGCAAACAGAACAGATGAGGTGTCTGTTCACATAAAATTTTGTCATTATGATAGGCAGACGGCAGTAGAACTATAAAAAAAATGTATTAACTCCTGGAAAGTCCTTTGATGAAAGAATGGTAGGTGCAGTAACTTTTTTAAAGTCTCTTGAAGTCATCTGAATGATGGAAGGCCTGGCGATTTCTGGTAAGAATATTGCCACAAGGAAAGCAGTTGTGAAAGTCTCAGATTATGAAGTATTTATTTTATCATTTGAACACAAATAAGATTTGGAAATGAAAGGTGGTAACATGAGATAGGACAAGGGTACCTGATTCATATCATATCATACATTAAAGAAAAGTTTAAATACATTTGTATTTTTGAATTTTTTTCTGAATCATAAAAAGCCACCAAGAAGTTTTAATGATTTTTTTCATTAAAATATACTTACATATTTGCGTGAGGAGAACGAGAAATGGCATGCCAGGCCCTCCCCACTCTGCAAACAAACCTCAGGCCCATGTGCCACCTGTGCATCTGGCTCCATATGGGCATTGGGGAATTGAACCAAGTCGAAATTGGCCAGTAGGCTTTGTAAGTAAGCACCTCCAACCACAGTGCCATCTCCCAGCCCAAATGTTTTTAATTAAGATATATTACTTTTACATTTATAGAAAATTTGAACATCTACTACAATTTCTATATTACCCCCTTAGTTGTCTCCAAACATTATTGATCCTTGAACTCAGTGATTGGACTAAATAAGCTGGACCTCACGCCCCAGAGTCTACCCAGTTTCTCCTTCCCTATACTAGGATTTCAGACTTACAGGTGCAAGCCACCATGTGCAGCTTTTGGCATGGTCCTAATGCTTGTGTGAGAAGTACTTTACCAATTGAGCCATTGTCTTAGCCCATTGTTCATATTTTAAATAATTATATACTTGAATTTTCACTTAATTTTAAATTTTGTATAATTCTAACTATTTTTGATTGATTATTCTAGCAACATACTGTGATCTGGGATTGTTAGGGTACATGAAAGCAGAACTTTTGCCTTTGAATCACAGAAATAATGTCTTATGATGAAATCACAATGTTGGCTTGTGTTAAAGTTTACTTCTGGAAAATTTACAGATGTTAAAAAAATGCACTCTATGTAGTCTTGCCACTCCATTGATTAACACTTTTAAAAGGATTGAAGAATAAAACAAGACAGTAAATTTTAGTACCAAGTTCTTTGCAAATTGAAACTTGCAAAGAAAATTTGTCACACTAATAATACTGTTGTATAAAACGTAGTCTACTTCTATAATGAGGTAAAACCACACAGGAGAAAATAACAGTTGCAGCTTGGAAAATGAAATGTTGAAATGTCTGTCCTCTAGGAAGAAAGGAATGGCTAGTGAGTAGTGCAAGATTTCTAAAACGATTGCTTTTAATCTCGCTTTTTTCTGTTAATGTACTAACATCTCAGTGTTAAGAAGTTTCTTAGTCAAATCCCCTCTGCTGCTATCCATTAAGCTGGTGGTAAATCTGTCTATATAAGCTAGGAGAAGAAAGTTACCTGGATTATTGAGTCTTCCTCATACTTACCCTCAAACTTTTTATATGACTCTGGATCTCTGTTTGACAATACTTGTCATGAAGAAACTAAAATACATGTGGTTAACTATTGTACCGATATGAAATTTATTAAATTCAACGAACATGTTTCACTAGTTACAATGACTGTGATTTCTACGTAGGCTCATGAATAATAGCTTGTCTGTTTAGGTGACTGTATAATATTTCCCCCCAAAAATATGAGGAAGTGAATGTATGTTTTTTATTAAGTCATGATTCATCAAATAAAATGCATTAAATATTTTCCTGTAATTTTATGTATTTATTTATAGCTGTTTAAGGTGAGAAAAGATGCCACAAAATATGCTTCCTGAAAGTTAGAAATGTGAATTATAAGTGTTGAAGAGAAATTAGAATTAAGTAGTTTCTACTTTTTTCAAACACATATATACATTCTAAAATGTCTAGGCTTATGGTTTAAATCTGGCTCTCTAGGGTAATCTCATTTTTGTTAAACAAATTGCTAGTCCTTAGATTTTACCCAGAACAACAAAATACAAGAGTCTTGGGGTGTACCATGTTCATCAGTTCATTTTCAGAAGTCCTCTTATGAGAATATTGTACCAAAATTGTTGCCATCCATAAACTTGTTCTTACTGTGATAACCAATTAGTTATTCCCACAACTATTCTCTGATCTAGGAACATGACTATACACATTTTACTTGCCTTTATTAGTAGAAAGGCAGAGGAGTACTGGGCTTTAAAGTGAGATAGAATTTAACTGATATGAAAAGTTTATGTTATTATGTTATTTAGCTGATTCATCACATATATATGGATGACAAGATGACAGTGTGTGGCTTGGAACATACTTTTTTGTTTCAGATGAACTGGTTCATACTTTAATGAAAATTACAATAAAATTAATCAGAGCTATGTGCTTAGTAATAAGATTGAAAAGATATTTAGACAAAATTTCCTCTCAAAACCACTACAAATTTTGAATTTATCATTAAAAATCATTTTAAAGCATCAGAGAGACAAGATGGCAGAGTAATTGTATCAATATCTAAAGTAAATCAAAGGTCTATAGGGAAATCATGAGAGAATTAAAGTAGCAACATCATTTGACCTGACCACATTTTGAGAATCTAGAAATTACTCACATTGATTTCTAGGCATTATTTATTTTTTCTGTGCTGTCTGGGAATCAAACCCAGGGCCTTGCACATGCAAACACTATAAATGAACTATATCCCCAGTCATTGTCAGGGCTGCTGAAGACTCAAGTAAGCATGTCGTTTACCACACATCATGTGATAGTAAAGAATCATGTCTGGCTGCTAAGAAAGTTGAGAAGGAAGAATTATATTTATTTATATTTCTAATTATCCCTCACAATGTCTAGTTGCCCAAGTTATCATTGTCTGTGCATCTCCAAAGCTAAGTCACAGATTAAATTTAAAGTTCTCTAGACAGGTATTTATTATTCTTTGGGTAAGATCCATACTTCTATTAAGACCTGAATTTATACAAATATTTATACAAGAAAATCAGGAAGACTAACTAATAGGACAAAAATGTCATTAACAATGCATTAACCATAGGAGGCCACCAAATGACTGATATAGACAGAAAAATAATATCTGTAGACAAATGTCTACATTTTAGGCATTTTCAAGATATAAATATTACCAGGTAGTTAGCAAATTACTGTATTAGCTATAAGGAAATATAATACATGTTGGTGAACATGTGTAGGAATTTAGAAATACTGAAAAGATCAGATTTTGAGGAAATTGGAATACTTTTTCTAGATATAAAGGTCAAAAGTATCAAATTGCAATGTCATATCTCCGTAAAAATCAGAAAATACTGAAGAGACAATTAAAGAATGGATAGGTTGATGAAAAAAATATCTAGAATATAGCACATAGGGAAAAAACAAACTATTTTGAGGTAAGGATAGTCCAAGCAACTCATGGTCCAACCTATGTAGCAGCAAATAACCTGTTGTGATGTCCACACAAGTGCAATAGTGGCACACTGCCATGGTGGGGAACCAAATGCCCTTGATTTGGCTAACTGATCCCCTCAGTGGTAGGAGACACACAGCTGGAACTGGGAAACGAGTCAGAACCATATTCAAACATAAGCCCACTCTCCAATATGAAGTTACCATCAATCATGGGGCACAAGAGGACCTACACCTATTAAACTCTCTATAAAAAAAGTAAGGGCTATCTCATTTGACCTGGGTGCTAACTTACTCTCCCTTGGAGAATCTGCTTCTCTTTTTCAGATAGATGCAGATCCTAAGGAGGTAGCCACCCCATCATGCCTCAAAAGGGCTCTGACTGAACTAAGGAAAATTGGCGAAATAAACAAGGGTTCTGTTTTCTGGATGAACCGGATACCAGCACAAGGGGGAAGGAGATCAACACAGAGAAAAATCAACGCCTACCAAATCAGAGAGCCAGATCCCCAGAGGCCAAACACCTTATCACTGAAGCAGACCAATAAAGAACCCGACATAGCTTAGGGAAATTTTGCTGAAGAGGGGGCGGAAAGAATGTCAGAGCCACATGTTGGGTCATGTTATACAGAGACATTTATCATACCAATAACTGTGGGCTAACCACACAATGCACGACCCATATACCTCAACAAGGAGGGGCCAATGGGGAGGGGGTAGGTCATGGATGAGCCTAATAATGGTACCAAACTGTCTGTACTTGCAGAATAAAAAACTAATAAAAAATTTTAAAAAAATTTAAAAAAGAGAAAAATTAGACTCAAAAAAAAATTAGAATTTGGTAAAAATTTCTCTCATGTACTCATGAAATTTAATCTAGGTAATTTATGTAAGCTAATTTGACAGATCTTGATTTGAATTTTATGACCTCAACAGAAATGTTAGCATTCTAACACAGGTGTTCTAGACATAATGCGTTCTCCTTGGAATAGAGTGGATGTCACTGTGAGTACTGTCCTTCTGAGTGGGCTGTGTGAAGATGTGTCACAAAGAGCAGCCATGGACCACAAAGGTGCTGAGAGCAATGAACACTCCTGAAGTTGGTGGCCACTTGCCATAAGCTGGGAAGAAACAAGGGCAGATTCCTGTAGAGGCTTCAGAGCCAGCAGGTGCTTGCTGACCTCATAATTTTGGGTATCAAGCCTTCAGAGCTGTGAGATAATAAGTGTATGATGTTTCATACCATCCAAATTGCAATCTTTTGTTATGGAAGTAATAAAGCCACTCAGTCATAGATGCTGAATATCTATTTTAGCTTTTCAATGGAATTGTTGTTAGTTCACTAATTATATTAAGAGACAACTGACTTAGGAGGCTTTGAATGAGTTAACAAACAGAAGTTTAATGGGGCTCATAAAAGAGCAACATTTAGTTGTAACCAGCCACATTAATCATAAGATTACATTTGCATTAAAATTTTTAAGAGTCGAAATGATTTCAAATATGACATAATGATTTCACATAGCATTTTCACTATACCTTATGTGGCTGCCTTACCAGTTCCATCTGCACGGGTGGTTTATTCATATTCCTAAATCATTGGAATATATACTAATATATATTCTTAAGCTGAATACTTCAATGTAGTTTCTATTTATAAAAATTTGTAAAATTTAGCTGGGCGTGATGGTGCACACCTTTAAACCCAGCACTTGGGAGGCAGAGGTAGGAGGATCATCGTGAGTTTGAGGCCACCCTGAGACTACATAGTGAATTCCAGATCAGCATGGGCCAGAGTGAGACCCTACCCTGTAAAAACCAAACAAAATAAATAAATAAATTATAAAATTTATGCTCTTATATTTTTTAAGTTTCTATAGAGATTTAGGGTCCATACATTCTGTCATTTTCAAATACCATTTGTTTTAGTTGATTTTCAACCCTTCATTTCTCCCCAGTACTCCTTTCATCCCATAATATTCTTCCTGCTTTTGTTTTCATGTTGTATGTGCTTTTTTCCCTTTCCCCCACCCCCCTCTTGCTGCTCAACTCTTTATATTATTTGCCATTCTCCCTTAATAAGTTTTACCCTCATTTGTCCCCCTCTACATCTGTACCTATAGATGTTACAATCTGCAGATCACAGAGAACATGTGGCTTTGGTCTTTCTAACTTTAAGTCATTTCATTTAATATAATCCTTTCCAGGTCCATTCATTTTTCCGGAACTTTTATTTTTCTTTACTCACACTACTGATTAGAATTCCACTGCATCTATATACCACATTTTCGTATCCATTCATCTGCTGACAGACATCTAGGTTGCTTACAATTCTTAGCTATTATAAATAGAGAAGCAATAAAAATGAATGTACAAGTATTTCTGAAGTAGAACGTGGGATCATTAGAGTCTAGCGAAAAAAGAAAAAAATATATATGATGCCAAAAAATTTAACCATATCTTATGCTTATGAAATGACTTAACATATAGAAAAATGGAAAAACAATTATTTAAAATGAATATTCACAATTTTTCTTAGTAGAAAACTCTAGAACAAGTTGGATTTTTGGAGCAAGTTTAACAGAATAGTTAAGTAAACAATTCTAGATTTACAGCTTTCAGATAAATGTCAAATTTATACTAAAACTCAACACAGACAGCTTGAGAGGGAGAAGGTAGGTTACCTCAGCCTCTGAGAGGTGGTGAGTGTAGACAGAAAAATCATGAAGCATTAGCAAGTTAAATTCAATGACAAATAAAACAATGATGTTTTTATGATGTCCAAGTTTCTTTGTTCTCATAGAAACTGATGCTTGGATTTATACTAGAAATAAATTACAGTATAATGGGCCTGCTAGCCTGGTGAACACAGACATGAGAAGCAATCAGAGACCCTGCCTCAAACAAGTGAGAAGGATAGGACTAGCAGCCAATGTGGTCCTTTGTAGCTCCAGTCCCATACATTGCTACAAGCACACCTACATTCACATTCATGACATACACACATGCACACACCCACACATTCACACATGCACATATGTGCACACACATGCCAGTCTTTTATCTGCTCTTAACTGGGAATACTTAACAAGGTCGTCCTGGGGTTACTTAACTTCCCAACCTAAGTTTTGTGCAGCTTACTTCCCTCTGTGGGCTCAAGAAGTTGACACCCACATGGCTCACCTGTCTCCACTTTTGTGGAGAAAGCATCACACACTTGAATTTCATATGTGTAACTTACTTTCTAGTTAAATGCAGTTTTTCATTTCTTCAGGTGTCTACTTATAAAACTGTAATAAAGTACAGCATACCTGGATAACAGGATTTCCATCAAGTTTAAAATTGAACAACTGTTTGTAAATGCAAAGACAAGAAAAGGGGACAGAGAGATGGCTTAGTAGTTAAGGCACTTGCCTGAAAAACCTAAGGACTTAGGTGCATGTTTCTGGAGTTCATTTGAAGTAGCTAGAGGCCATAGTGCTTCATTCCACCCTCTTCAGGTCCCTTCTTTCCAGATGCTTCCCCCACACCAATGCTGACAGTTAAATCTTTTAGTGTACTTTCAAAGAGAGTTTTCTGCAGTACCAGTTCATTTTGGGTTTAGTTCTGCATTTATCCATAGTAAACAAAATGATGTCCTTGTTTTTAAATACTACTGTATGATTTTTTATTTAAAATGTTGTAACACCTGTATTACTAGCCATCAAAAAATGTTCTCAATAGCAAATTAAAGTGACTTGAAAGGTTAGCATTGTCTTTGATGCCATATTCTCCTTTCCCTACCTTGACCATTCATCAAACACCACAATGTTTCAATGTGAGCCTCTTTATTTTTGTTTGTTTAATTTTGCATATGTGTAGTGCTAGGGTATAAATTTAGGGTCTTCTGCATTCTAGGAAAGCACTCTACTAATGACATCCTCAGTCCTAAACCTTTTATTTTGAGACAAGGTCTCAGCAAGGTTACCCAGAATAGCCTTGAATTTACTCTAGTACAGGTTGACCCTGAACTTACAGAACTCCTGAGTAGTAACTGGAACGCAAACTTATTTCTCTATATCTCATCTGCCTTATATCTGTGTTCACATTGATTAAATCTTCTCAGTGGCTAGGCAAACCACTGCTATGACTTGAGAAAGTTCTACTTCCTCTGTGATTGACTTTGTTCCATTTCCTGCTGAAATCATCATCATCATCATTCAAAGCAAAGTTCACACTAGAGGATTCCTAAGTGACCATCTTCACCAACAGGTAGTTAATAACAGCTTTCTTTGAATATATGGAACAATGAAAAGGATTCCACGAAAATGTCCTTGTAAACCTTAAACAAATGGTTTCTTGGCTTCAAGCTGAGATTATTCAATATTTATTTTTAAAGAATGAATAGAAAATAGTATTCTTCTACTAACCAAAATCATATACTCTTTACTTTATGGTAAAAGTAAGCATTTATATCATATACATATGATATTTTAACTCAGTTGGGAGTTTTTAAATTTAGATTTCTTGTCCATATAATTGAATAGTAAAAGGCCTCACTCTTTCTAAAGATAATCTAATGAATCTATGAATATAATAAAATGTTTTGTCCAAAATATAATTGAAGTTCTTTGTTCTAGCGTTATTTCTGACTACTGGCACACTATCTGAGAGGAGAAGGTTTTTAAGCCAATCACAACACATAATGAAGAATGAAAATAAATAACATCTTATCAATGGAATAAAAAAATAAAGGCACAAAATTATACCTATCTAAGTATGGGAAATCATTAGAAAAAATAATATTTATTAATCATAAAATCACTTAACAGGGCTGGAGAGATGGCTTAGCGGTTAAGTGCTTGCCTGTGAAGCCTAAGGACCCTGGTTCGAGGCTCGGTTCCCCAGGTCCCACGTTAGCCAGATGCACAAGGGGGCGCATGCGTCTGGAGTTCGTTTGCAGAGGCTGGAAGCCCTGGCGCGCCCATTCTCTCTCTGTCTCTCTCTCTCTCTCCCTCTATCTGTCTTTCTCTCTGTGTCTGTCACTCTCAAATAAATAAATAAAAATAAAAAATTTAAAAATAAATCACTTAACAATTACAAAAAGTGAATTGCTTAACTTGATAGCTAAATCCAAAAACCTATGCTAAGCATCATACTTGGTCACAATACAATATTGAGTTTTTCCTCTCACTTTGGATTCAAGGTGAAGTTTTAAAACTGTTTTCAGAAAACTCTGAATGTACACCTCTCCATTTGCTTATGGATAGGCTAGAACTCTTTTTTTTTAATTTTTATTTATTTGCGAGTGACAGAGAGAGAAAGAGGGGGAGAGAGAGAGAGAGAGAGAGAGAGAGAGAGAGAGAGAGAGAGAGAGAGAGAACGGGTGTTCCAGGGCCTCCAGCCACTGCTGGAACTGATTCCCTGAGGATGCCAAAGGAAGGAGGGCTATACTTCGTTTCTCCAGACAGTTTTTTATGTACTGTAAAATATTTGAGTTTTGATGAGGTAAATAGTAATTTATTGCCTTGGATAGAATTTTGTCAAGTAATATTAGTCAGTGGTAGTATATATTAATATGGAAACTATTAATATGTGGTATTTAGCAAAGGAACTTAGATGAAAATTAGGCCTTTTGCATAAGAGTTTTTTTCTTGTCAACCTCAAAATTATAGGTTCTATCCTTTCTAGCTGCCTGTGATATGTTGAATGAAGTTAGGTAGATTAAAGCTAGTATCTTGCAAACACCTAACCATGGAAATTTTAATCTTAGTCTCCAAACTCAACAGGCTTTAATAGACTACTTGCTGCTCTCTCTATAGTGCTCTAACGGATGGTGGAGACTGAAAGATGATGAAAACAGCAATTTCATATCTACAAATTCCTACAGTCTCCCTCATGTATACTTTTTCTTGGAGCCTAGTCTAATCTTTCAGTGGCTGAATCTCTTTCTCTCTTAACTCAATACTGTCTATACTTCAGAGGCCCATGCACAGTATTTCTTGTTGGGCATCTATTTCCAAATAGTTGTTTGTATATTTCCAAGATCTTCACTGGTTTCCTTGACTCCTTCCTAAGACTCCGTGGATTTTTCATCCCTATTATTCGGCCTTCCTAGGATGTGACTGGCAAAGTTCAGTTATGGAATGTGTAAAGTTACCTGAATTCAGCCCTATTATAAGAGTCAACATTCACATTTAATCACCTCATATGAAAACAAAGTTTTTCACATACAATAGCCCACAGTGTTTAGAAAAGTGCAATCAGGGTGGATAAAAATGATCACAGAGAGATTTTAGTTACTGTCCTTTCCAGCAAAGTTTAATTTGTAAAAGAATTCTCAGGCTGGGGAGATTTCTCAGTGGTTAAAGGCACTTGCTTACAAAGCCCTCTGGCCCAGATTTGTTATGTCAGGACCCAAATAAAACAAGATGCAAAATATTACGTGCCTCTGGAGTTTGTTTGCAGAAGCAAGAGGCCCTGGCAGGGTTAGGCTTTATCTTCACAAATAAACACACACACAAATATATATATATATATATATATATATATATATATATATATATATATATATATATATATATATATACACACACCCTTCCCAAGGTAGTGTCTGGGCTGACCTGAAATTCACTATGTAGTCTCAGGCTATGTTGAACTCAGAGTGATTCTCCTACCTCTGCCTCCTGAGTGTTGGATTGAAGGCATATACTTGCCTGGCTAGTATATCTTTTAGCTGAAAGTGCATTCTCAGATACAATTAAACACTTTAATTTTATAACTTTTACCCTTTGGGGAAACTATCACAAGATGCGTGTTCCTGTGGAACCCTTTTGGTCAATGGATTCTGACTTGAAAGACCATTGCTTGGTTTAGACCTGATAATTTTCAATGCTAAAGTTTTAACATTATATCTGGTATAGGTCATTTGCTTTAGCCACTTGTATTGACTTCATTCTTATGTGTGTGCTCATTTTGAAGTTACAAAAATAATGTACAACAGATCCTTGTATTCACTTATTTATTTCACTGAACATTCTTTGAACTTCTTGGACTTTGAATAGTGACCTTTAAATCTTGAGTACACTGAGACTTTTTTTTTGTTACTTTTCTATTCAGCAAATACAGGCAGTTTTGTACCATTATTAGGCTCATCCGTGACCTACACCCTCCCCATTGGCCCCTCCTTGTTGAGGTATATGTGCCATGCATTGTGGAGTTAGCCCACAGTTATTGGTACTATAAATGTCTTTGCATATCCTGACCCAACATATGGCTCTGACATTCTTTCCACCCCCTCTTCGACAAAATTTCCCTGAGCCATGATGGGTTCTTTCTTTGTCTTCTTCAGTGATGAGGTGTTGGGGGCCTCTGATGCTCTGATTATCTGATTTTGTAGGAGTTGAACTTTCTCTGTGTTGATCTCCTTCCCCCTTGTGCTGGTATCTGGTTCATCAGGAAAACAGCACCCTTGCTTGTTTCGCCAATTTTCCTTAGTTTCAGCCAGGGCCCTTTTGAGGTATGGTGGGGTGGCTCTCTCCTTAGGATCTGCATCTATCTGAAAAAGAGAAGCAGATTCTCCAATGGAGAGTAAGTTAGCACCAGGGCAAATGAGATAACCCTTACTTTTTTAAAGAAAATTTAATAGGTGTAGGCCCCTTGTAGCCCATGATTGATGGTAGCTTGATATTGGAGAGTGGGCTTATGTTTGGATATGGTTCTGACTTGTTTCCTAGCTCCAGTTATGGGTCCCGTACCATTGAGGGGATCAGTTAGCCAATTCAAGAGCAGGTGGTTCCACACCATGGCTGTGTGCCACGATTGCACTTGTATGGGCATCACAACTGGTTATTTGTTGCTAAGCAGGTTAGACCATGAGTTTCTTGGACAGATATTGATCATTTCCCCCAGTGGCCCATGTAACACCTTCTGGCACTAGATAGCTGACTGTCTGGGGACTGACTCTCTCCTGGCTTCCAGCCATGCCATTCCATTTTAGCGTGTCAGTTGCATATGGTGTCTTCAGCAATAGGGTCTTACCACTAACCTTTGGTGGGTCATCAAGTACTCTGACAGACATCTGTCATTCTTTTAGGAAACCTTGTAGGTTTCTCTGATGAAAAGCTCATTGTGGGTGATAGCCCCATGCTGGTACTGGGAGTTACAGGTCCGTGCCCACCAAGAAACTGAGGAAAAATATAACTAATATACAAGAGTTAGAGTGGAGAGACAGAGAGAGAGAGAGAAAGAGAGAGAGAGACAGAGAGAGAGAGGGAGAGTGAGGGAGGGCAGATGTAGAAGGTTTAGGTTAGACTTGATCCTAACCTTTCCAGAGTCTTGTGGTTCAGGTGTTTCCTGTAAGGGCCTGGTGAAGGTTAAACCATTGGGTCTGCCTTTTAGGAAGTAGAATTTTATGATACCATTGCCATTTGGGTCTATATTAGTGTTTCCCACCCCTTCGATGCCCTTCCCTCCCTCCCCATCCATCCTAGTGTGTAGTCCATGAGATACTTGCTGGGTATGTAAAGTATCTTGCATAGATTCAGGTTAGGTGCTGTAGATGAGTGAGACTATGTGGCGATTTTTTTTTTTCTGTGATTGGGTAAGTTCACTGAGAATGATCTGTTCCAGGTTCACCCATTTTTCCTCAAATTTCTTTGTGTCATTTTCTCTTAGTGCTGTATAGAATTCCATTGTGTAGATATACCACATCTTAGTTATCCACTCTTCTAGTGATGGACATCTAGATCGATTCCAGCTCTTAGCTATTATGAATTGAGCCGCTACCAACATGGTTGAGAAAATCCCTCTGGCCTGTGGTTTGAAGGTTTTAGGGTATATGCCCAGTAAGGGAATAACTGGTTCTGTTGGTATCTCTATAGTCAGCCTTTTCAGGAGTCTCCATATTGCTTTCGAAAGTGGTTGTACCAACCTACATTCCAAACAGACCCCGAGATTGAAACCCAATCAATTACAATAGAATATCTGGGAACAGACAAGGAAGCATCATTTTAGGGATGTCAACAAGATTTAAATGAATTTTACATTTTATATTATTTTATTATTTATTTGAGGGAGAGAGAGACAATGAGAGCACCAGGGCCTCAAACCACTGCAAAAGAACCCCAGATGCATGTGCTCTCTTGTGCATCTTTCTTTACATGGGGAATGGAACCTGGATCCTTAGGTTTTGCAGGTAAGTGCTATAACCACTATGCGATCTGTCCAGACCCAAATTTTAGAACATATAACCCTCATATTGCCATTAAAAGAATTGTTAGGTTGATTGCTTGTAGCTGTCCATCAGTGTGAATTACACCTGTTAGGTTGATGATAATAAAGACTATGTATTCTTAGTAGTTTTATTCTATGTAACTGTTCTTCAAATCTTCTGATCTCATTAGTTTGTTCAGTAATTTAAGATTTTAAAAGAGAAGTCCTATGTTAAGTGTGACTATGCAGATTGTAGAGTTCTTAAACACATTACAAATTCAACAGCAAATCTTTGTAACTTCTTCAAGTATCCATACAATATTGCTCTTATAAAGGACATGAAATAGGAAAAGAATTAGTTTGGAAGAAGAGATTTCATGGAAATGAGAGGGGAGTAAGAGAAGTTAACTACATAGCAGAGAAGTTAAATACATAATATAATTGTATGGAAATGTCAACAATAAATTAAAAAAAAAAGAATATTAACAAGTTACTCATATTAAAACGTTTCAGATTTGGAGTACTCAGTTACAACACATATGCAGATTTAAATAAAATATATAATTCATTTTCAATACTTATATGCTAAAACAAATTTAGGTTTTTTGTTCTTTTAATAGAATTTGAAACTGGGCAATTTGGCACAAGCATTTAATCCCAGCACTTGAAAGGTAGAGATAAGAGGATTGTTGTGAGCTGGAGGTCACCCTGAGACTATATAGTGAATTCCAGGTCAGCCTGGGCTAGAGTGAAACCCTACCTCTAAAAACCAAAAAGTAAATAAATGAAAATAAAATAAAAATTTAAGCTTATTTCAGAAATAAACTTCTGTTTTGAGGCTGAGAACAGCACTAAACTATGAGAACAAACACAAATAGAATGCAGTTTCACATCCTGTTCATTTAGCATAGCAATAGTAGTAAGAACCCACTAGGGCCTATTTCCCTAGCCTCAGGCTTTTGGCCAAGTTTACAGCACCAGGCATGTATTCCCTCCTGTAGAGTGGGCTTCAAACCCAATCAATAAGCAGTTGGTTACTCTAATAACAGTCATGTCACTCGTGCCAAGGAGAACATCTTGACTGGCATGTATGTCAAAAGACAATTTTATTAGTATATATTTATTATATACAAAGTGATAAATTTCAATGAATTTTAAATTTACATTTTCCCCGTGGTTTCAGATGTTTTCATATAGATTTATTGACTGTGTGTTTTGCTTGGAAAGCTTTCTGATCAATTCAATTGGTTAATGAACTGAATATTTAGTGCTTAATTTTTTGGGTTTCTTTATAGACTCTATATTTTAATCCCAGATCAGATGCATAGTGATGAGATTTTTTTCCCATGCTGAAGACAGCCTCTTGATGTAGAATCCTTTTAATCCCATAAAATCCCCTTTATCAGTTCTAGTATTTTGTTAACTATCAAAGTTTTTTTTTTTTTTTTAAAGAAAGTTCTTGACTCTTAGCATATCTTAAAGTGTTTCCCCTAATTTTTCTTGTAAAAGCTTTATAGTTTCAGGTCTTATACTGAAGTCTTTGGTCCATTTTTAATTCAATTGTATATAAGATTAGAAAAGGAGAAGGTTCTAGTTTCATGTAGATTTTTTTTTTTTTTTGGCATCCTTTATCACAGAAGTTGCTTTTCATTCAGTGTCCACGTTTTACTAGCTCTGTGAGTTTATTATGATTATTCCTTTAAAACTAATATTCCACAAGAGTATAAAATCTAGAAAAAAAGATTACATCATAGGCAAATAAGATACCCCAAAAGAAGAGGGTATTATTAATGTAAACAGATAGAAGATACAGACAAATGTTCTCCAGTTTCAGTGCGACAACTCTATAAGTTTTTAATGATGTCACCCATACTTTTAGATCCTAGGATTCTGCTGTGTTTTCCTGTTGAAAGAGTTGTGCACAATGCAGAGGGGCAGTTGTTCCGGCTTCCACCTATCATTTCCATTTGGTCTCTCAACTAACTCAATTTTTATTTCTCATATGTCACTTTTCTGAGTCAGTTCCTAATCTTATAGATTAGGGCTGAAAATCCATGACACATATTACAATAAATGTTACAATGTACCTCCTATACATAGTATTATTTTAACATTTTTATTGAATGCAATGCACTTGACCACAGGGATATTTTATGCCTTGATTTTTGCTGAATCTTCAGTATTTGGTGGCCTGACTGAAAAATAATGGGCTTTTTATGAATGTTTTCTAAACTAATCTTAACTTTAAAGATTGTTTAACACTCTTTCTTGCACTATATAATTACTACTCCATTACTTTTCAGATTCCTTATTCTTAAAAACATGTATCATGTAGGCATTTTCTTTCCAGGCCATTGATGTTGCATAGCATTTCAGTTTCACCTAGGAAATGCTTCTGAAGACTCAGTCCACTAAAAATAATATCAATATCTCAGTGACTCAATGACATTTTTGGTAAGCCAAAGAATGGAGAACTAGAGACATGGTTTATATTGTTTTCACATGGCCGTGTGGGCCACATTTCATTAGGCTTTACTTCATTTAGGAATGTGAACAAGACTAAAGAATAGTAATAATAATAATGATAATCATTTATTATTAGCCTGGGATAAATTCTTCCTCAGAGAATGATATAGAATGAAAAATAAGTGTCGAGGATCAGCTAAACATTTCATCCTGCAAGTCTTGATAATTACAGCCCACCTGGAACTTCTTTGAAAAAAAATTTCTTTCTCAAAATTCAGATTTTGTGTAAAATATACACACATGTAGGATATTTACCTCAAATTATATAAATTCTTTACATCAACTGGGAACATTTCTCTAGTCTTTGTTTTAAGGGATGTCTATGGCCTTATATGAAGCTCTGTACTGTTCATGCCAAGTTAACTGTTATAGGTCTTACTATTGTGTCTTCTCATTAAAATGCCATGTTTTGAGGATGTGTGCCTACATTCATGTTTCTCTGGATAATCATGTATACACATATGGATTTTTTTTTTACTGTTAGCTATTTTATCTATGATGAATACACCTATGAAATAAGTTATTACAAGAACTAAAACAAACATATATATATATATATATATATATATATATATATGTGTGTGTGTGTGTGTGTGTGTGTGTGTGTGTGTGTAAAAACAAAGTTGCGTTATTTTTATTTTGTATTTTTTAAACAAAAGCACTTCATTGGATAATCTACCAGTTCCTACAGACAAAGAAAAGGGAGTGTGACCAGTTTGCAATAAAACATGTACACATGATTACTAGTAAAAGGCATCTAATATATTGGAGATGAAGTTAAAAAGAATAATGACATTGAGCTTAGATAAAGAGGTGATGCACAGAAGATATATCATGGAGAAAATATTTTCAGAGAACTCAGAGGCAATTATAAAAGGTAATCCCTGTTAAAATAATCATTAGGACTTCCTGTTAAGATGGCGGCATAGGTACCACGCCACAGCAGCCTGGGGGAGAAAAAAGATCAAAAAAACTCAGCAAAATTTACACTTTTACTAAAAAGTGAGGTGTATAGGAAAATGAAGCAGCAGCGGAGAAGTAGGAGAGATCTAGAGCATCCAGAGCCCGCACAGGCGGGAAAAGTGGCTGCGGCAGCTCCGCCGACATCGGCGGCGCAAAGAAAGCCGCCAAGCTCGGCTCCAGCCACAAGAAAAGCCAGGTGCGGGAGCTTCCCCTCACACCGCGCTCTCCACAACTCAGGAAACGTGAAAGGAGAGCGGCAGTGAGCAATGGAGGAGCGGACCGCGAGGTAGAAGAACACGTGGAGCAGCAAGAGAACCCGAGCAGCTGCGGCTCCCTCCCCTCCCCCACTGCCTGAGCCCAGCTCCGGTGAACAGAGCAGCGGTCCCGCGGACCCGGCCACGCCAACCTGACCCAAGCAGGAGCAGAGTTCCACAGCAACATCAGTGGCTCCAGCACCAGTAACAGCGGACCAAGCAGCAGCAGACCGAAGAGCAGCAGAAGCTTCAGCTGCTGACAGACCCAGTGGGGGAGCTGATCTGCAGGGCCACAGTTGCCAGGCTTGGCTTGCCCCCCAGGAAAAGCCAGTGCCCAGCTCCAGAAATCACAACAGCAGCCCGATGACCTAGGCAGCAACTTGACTGAGACCAAACTCATCCAAGGTAACTGGGCTTGCACCAGGGAAGGGTCACAAGCTGACTTGAATCCCTCAACAGACCAGAAATCTTAACCTCTATGTTGATAGAGGATCTGGTTGTTATAATAACTACTCTGGCATACATACTTGGGGCTGTTTTTGACTGAATGGGTACAGTGTTTAGTTAACTTTTAGAATCTACCTGTATTTTATTCCACTCAGCCTACTTGAATACCCCCATAGCAGGGAAACTCAACCCCTAGGAGTACCTTTGTAGATACTCTCAGAGTCTTAAGAGCCACATCTAACACCTCAAGCTCCTACCCTGAAAAAATATAACATCAAACCAATTGATACAGCTAAGAATACCCAGCTAGCTAGAAAATCCAAGCATTAACTTAATCCAACATGCAAAAATATATACATTATAACACAAGAAACACTAAAAAGCAAGACGATATAAATCCACCTAAAAGTATTAATGCATCAGAAATGACCTCCAGTGAGAATGGGTTAGAGGAAATGCCTGAGAAAGATTTCAAAAGAATGATTGTAAATATGCTCAAAGAAGTCAGAGAACAAATCAAAGGAGTCAACGAGGAACTTAAAGAGGAAATCAAAGGAATCAAAGAAGATGCAGAACACCAATTTCATGAAATAAAGAAGGCAATACAAGACATAAATAAGGAAATAGAAATAATAAAGAAAAACCAGTCAGAATTACTAGCAATGAAGAACACAGTTAATGAAATAAAAAACACTGTAGAAAATCTCACCAGTAGAATGGATGAAGGAGAGGATAGAATATCTAAGCTAGAAGACCAGGTGGCAGATCTAATACAGGCCAACAAAGAGAAAGACAAACTTATAGAAAAGTATGAGTGGGAATTTCAAGATATTCGGGACACTATGAAAAGATCAAATATTAGAATTCAGGGCATAGTAGAAGGAGAAGAAGTCCACTCCAAAGGCATAGTAGGTGTCTTCAACAAAATCATAGAAGAAAATTTTCCCCAAATTGGGAAAGAGGTGCCAATACAGATACAGGAAGCCTTTAGAACCCCAGCCAGACAAAACATAGAAAGAACCTCTCCTCGCCATATTATAATCAAACTTCCAAATACACACACCAAAGAAAAAATATTGAAAGCAGTTAGAGAGAAAAATCAAGTTACCTACAAAAGCAAGCCCATCAGAATTACAGCAGATTATTCAACACAAACTTTTAAAGCCACAAGGGCTTGGAGTGACATATTCCAAGTTCTGAAAGATAACAACTGTCAACCAAGGTTACTTTATCCTGCAAAGTTATCCATTCAAATAGACGGAGAAATAAGGACATTCCATGACAAAAGCAGGTTAAAGGAGTATTTGAAGACAAAACCAGCTCTACAGAAAATACTTGATAGAATCCTCCATGCTGAAGAAAAGGAAAAGCACACATATAAGGAACCTAGAAAAAACAAGCAATACTCAAATACTTGTTAAAAGAGCACAGGTAGAACCGGAACCACAAAAAAAAAAAAAAAAAATGGCAAATATAAATACACACCTTTCAATAATATCTCTTAATATCAACGGCCTCAATGCCCCAACAAAAAGACATAGGTTTGCAGACTGGGTTAAAAAGCAGGATCCTACAATTTGTTGTATCCAAGAAACTCACCTTTCTACAAAGGATAGACATTATCTTAGGGTGAAAGGTTGGAAGATGGTGTTTCAAGCAAATGGGCCTAGAAAAAAGCAGGGGTTGCTATCCTAATATCTGTGTGAAATGAAAATACTTAATATCAGAGGCCAGTAAGTTAAAAAGGAGACATAAAGGGTGGAGAAAGGAAGGGAGGAGGGTACTTAATAGGTTGATATTGTATATATGTAAGTACAATGATAGTGATGGGGAGGTAATATGATGGAGAATGGAATTTCAAAGCGGAAAGCGTGGGGAGTGGGGAGGGAGGGAATTACCAGGGGATTTTTTTTTGTTGTTGTTCATTTTTTATTTTATTTATTTGAGAGCGACAGACATAGAGAGAAAGACAGATAGAGGGAGAGAGAGAGAATGGGCGCGCCAGGGCTTCCAGCCACTGCAAACGAACTCCAGACGTGTGCGCCCCCTTGTGCATCTGGCTAACGTGGGACCTGGGGAACTGAGCCTCGAACCAGGGTCCTTAGGCTTCACAGGCAAGCGCTTAACCACTATGCCATCTCTCCAGCCCTACCATGGGATTTTTTTAATAATCATGGAAAATGCTAATAAAAACATTAAAAAAAATAACCATTAATTCTTGTAGTCATTTTTTTACACCAAATTAAATCCTTGGTTAGCAATTATTACTTCCATGAAAAATAGATATATTATTTATATAATTCAGGAAACAAACTTAATTTATCTCATTTAACTTTTTTTTATCATTTTTTTATTAACTAGTTTTGTACTCAATGAATACAGTCAATCTGGTACCATTGTTAGGATTGTCCATGTCCTACCCCATCCCCCAGTCCCTCCTTGTTGAGGTATATGGGTGATGCAGCATGGAGTTATCCCACAGTTATGGGTAGGAGAAATGTCTCTGCACATCATGACCCAGTGTGTGGCTCTGACATTCTTTCCGCCCCCTCTTCTGCAAAATTTCCCTGAGCCATGTTGGCTTCATTTTTGGTCTGCTTCAGTGCTGAGGTGTTGGGGACCTCTGTGTCTCTGGATATCTGATTTGGTAGGAGTTGATTGTTCTCTTTGTTGATCTCCTTCACCCTTGTGCTGGTACCCATTTCACCAAGAGAACAGCACCCATGCTGTTTAGCCAGTTGTTCTTAGTTTCAGCTGGGGCCCTTTTGAGGTATGATGAGGTGGTCCTCTCCTTAGGATCTGCAACTATCTGAAAAAGAGAAGCAGATTTTCCAATGAAAGTAAAGTTAGCACCAGACAGATGAGATAATCCATATATATATATATAGAGAGAGAGAGAGAGAGAATTTAATAGGTGTAGGCCCTCTGGTAGCCCAAAACTGATGGTAGCTTGATAATGGAGGAACACACAGTGCTATAGTTATGCTATGAGACTTAGAAGGTTAGGTGTGGTAAAGATAGATAGATAGATAGATAGATAGATAGATAGATAGATAGATGATAGATAGATGATAGATGATAGATAGATGATAGATGATAGATTGCTAGATATAGATATTGATTTTGGGGGCTGGAGAGATGGCTTAGCGGTTAAGCACTTGCCTGTGAAGCCTAAGGACCCCGGTTCGAGGCTCGGTTCCCCAGGTCCCACATTAGCCAGATGCACAAGGGGGCGCACGCGTCTGGAGTTCATTTGCAGAGGCTGGAAGCCCTGGTGCGCCCATTCTCTCTCTCCCTCTACCTGTCTTTCTCTCTGTGTCTGTCGCTTTCAAATAAATAAATAAAAATTAAAAAAAAAAGAACTAACTCCATCATAAATTGAGGAACATCTGTCTAAAAGAAAATTACAGGTTGTTTACAACTAGAATATACAAACGCCCACACATGATAAAACAATGGAGCCAATTTACAAGTCATTTTCAGCATTTTTTAAGAAATAAAAGAGAGGAAAACTGTGTTAAATACTATTGAATATTCATAACTCTGTTCCTTGTGCTATTAATTTTTTTGAACAAAACAATTACTCATCTAACAGAATGATAATTCTACAGGGATAGAAATGTAAGTCTTTTTATATCTGAGAGATAGCATTATTCATGTGTATCCAATCAAAGTCATCTTTAAAGAAGACAACAACTAAATGTCAGTTTCATTTTCCTCTGAATGGATTCTCAAATAATTTTGTGAAAACTTCAAAAATTACACCAAATGATAAAACAAATTTGGTTTAGATATCATTTAAATGATGCTAGTAAAATTAATAATGTAAATTAGTATCTGGCAAAAAGATATTAAATAAGAGTTAGTTCTTTTATACTTATAAAATACTTAAGTCACACACACACACACAAATGTATTTATATGAAAGAGTAGTTGAAAAGAAAAAGCAAGCAATTCTTCCTGGTGCTCAAATCACTTTGCTTTTACTTACCCTGTAATAGAATCGTTGAAAAACCACGTATATAATCCTATGTGACTCTCATTGGCTTTAAATGGAATTATAGACTCATGGGAACTCATGTGCTGTACATGTTGGTGTCCTGAAAGAGTTAAGGTTCCACCCAAGCCACATAAAAATTGGTGATGCCTAATAAATTATTAGTATTGTAGCACAGGGCAGAGAGTACTGATGTTGGAGGCACTGAAGGGGAGACAGGTGGGAAACTCAAAGGTGCTACTGGTCCTATTAAACCTTCATAATTTCATATGTGGCAAAATGTGTCTTAAATCTTGAAGCTACTAAAGTGAGACAGGATCATTGCCCAGCAATAGAAAGGTATGCTGGGCATACTTTTATCTGTTCATTGCCAACACTTGGCACTCCCAACCTTGGGAGGAGGAAGGAAGCTCAGAAGACTTAAGAAATCAACAAGTCTGCTTAAAGTTTGTGTAGTGTGCTCTAGTGTAATAGGAGTGTTTGAGGTACCTACCTATGCTGGGCAGGGCTTTTCCCTTATGCAGTTGCCTTTGAGTCATATATTTTTTTGCTATAAGCAGCCTCTCATCCTGCTCTGTAAGCAACCTCAATGGTCTCATTGGTTCTCCAAAACTGGTCTTGTCATAATCTTACTTTGGTCTTTCCATTATGCCATTATGCCCTGTTTGGGGTGGATAGACTTGTGTTCACATCACTGCAGGAAGAAAAATACCCATGACACACGATTTTTCCCTATCTACACTGTCTGGTTCTAGAATGTGGATAGGATATCGTCCTCAGTGGTTTCCCTGTTGCACTCAGATTCATTCAAACTGAGGATTAGTGATGGTTTCTTTGGGTAATATGATTGTTGTCATAAATATTCCTCTTTTGACATACAGTACAAGTTCTGAGATTAAAGTTAAGTTAAAGAAGGAGTGGCTTACAAAAGGACACTATATAGGGGGAAAACAATAAAGATCCTAAAGTATTTTACTACTTTACTTAAATGTGACATAGGTTGATATGTCCCACATTTTTGCTCTGATGAGTTCCTGGTCCTATTCTTCCTAGCAGGATTCCAGAATATCCATTATCAGTACCCCATTGGATTTCTGCATTGGCTCTTGATACTGACCAATCAATTGCATTTTATTCTAATTTTGTATTTAAAAATATTTCTATTATTTTTCTCATTTCATTAATTATTTTGAATTCTGTATGTAAAACTCTGAAATTGTTAATTTTTTTTTGACTTTTTTTGTTTGTGTTTTTAGGTAGTATCTCACTCTAGCTCAGGCTGACCTGGAATTCACTATGTAGTCTCAGGGTGGCTTTGAATTTATGGTGATCCTCCTACTGCTGATGGAGTGCTGGGATTAAAGGCATGTGCCACCATGCCTGGCAAACTCAGAAATTTTTAATGCAAAACTATAATTAACAAAGAAAATACATATAAAATACATATGTATGATTAATTTAGAGTAACTTTTATATTATATACTGAACTTCTTTAATCTGTGCCAATTTTGCATAATATTTTGGCTGAGTTGAAATGTGAGCTCTGGTGTTTGTGATTATATATGAATTATTTGTCCAGATTTCATGTTTTCCTATACTACAACCTATACCAGCTATCTGTAAGGCTTGCATTCAGCTTGCCTTGGACTAACTTCTGTGCTTACAACTTGGATGGTATATCTTACAATGTCTGCTTCCTGCATTTGCTTGATTCTTCAAACATTTTTCAAATTTTTTGCATGTTACAACTCAAATATTAGCTATTTTTATTTTAATTTAATTGCTCCAGCTTCTTCAATAGTTTTATTTTGCACTATTTCAATTTATAAACAGATTTTCCAACCATTTCTCTTTAAAAAAAGAACTGGTTTGGTGGTAGCATTCCATGATTCAACTAGTCATTTTAACAAAGATCACAGATTATCTAATATTTAATGAGTACATGCTTCATTTAACATTCTTATATTTCATATTATCCAAATAATTAATTTAGTTTAATATTAGACTCCTGATTCTTTTTTTAATATTTTTTTTTTAAATTTTTTATTTATTCATTTGAGAGTGACAGACACAGAGAGAAAGACAGACAGAGGGAGAGAGAGAGAATGGGCACGCCAGGGCTTCCAGCCTCTGCAAACGAACTCCAGACGCGTGCGCCCCCTTGTACATCTGGCTAACGTGGGACCTGGGGAACCGAGCCTCGAACCGGGGTCCTTAGGCTTCACAGGCAAGCGCTTAACCGCTAAGCCATCTCTCCAGCCCTCCTGATTCTTTTTATGTATCCCATACAACACTAAGTATTCAATCACATTTTACCACAAAATATGGCAATTATTCCATTAGAGACTATTTAATTGACTGACATGATTTCTTATTGTCTTTTGTAGGATTAGCAGACACATGATTCTACTTGGTTACATATTAACCTATGTGACCATGGGAAGCCCATCCAGATTTGTTTAATTACATTAAATTAGACATAGCACCAATAATATGTATCACATAAAGCCTTATAAGTATCACAATTTTATCTATAATCTATACTAACCATGTATTGATTTTTATATATGAATGCTAATGATACAAGTATTAATAGTATCAGAAAACTGATGAGGGAAAATGAAACAAGATATACTTTTAAGGTGGAGTCACAGAGTTTTTCTTAATCTGATCTGGATATATAATTAAATATGTAAAAACGAGCCTGACAGTAGGTGGGCTTGAGCTTCTGGTGAACAGAAATTTAGTTTTACACTGAAGAAGACTATGCAATTATACTTTGGAGGTGAAAGATGGGACTGGGTGGTCTAAGAATACAGTGGTAGAAAATGAGTTTTGTATTAATTAAGTCTGAGATATGTTTTGGACAATCATCCAGTAATCTAGCAGTATAATACGATTTTCAAAACTAGAAAAATATGATCTGCAGACCCTGAGACATAGCACTTTTAAAATTGAAATTTCTATAATTTTGTATCAATTTGTAAACTCCACAGTGCTATTTTAGAGAAAATGCAAGGATAAAAATCCCAAATTTGCTGGGCATGGTGGCACATGCCTTTAGTCCCAGCACTCCACTCTGCAGGCAGAGGTTTGAGGATCACTGTGAGTTCGAGGCCACCCTGAGACTACATAGTGAATTCCAGGTCAGCCTGGACTAGAGTGAAACCCTACCTCGTAAAACAAACAAACAAACAAACAAACAAACAAAAATCCCAAATTCCCCAGGAAGATTTGACTCAGTGACCTTCCTTCCTTCCTTCCTTCCTTCCTTCCTTCCTTCCTTCCTTCCTTTCTTTCCTTCTTTTTACTATATTCTTGATATTTTGTCATAGAAACATTATTCACTACCTGAATATAATATAACATTCTTTGTTGCATTCATTTACTTCCAATCCTTCATTAAATTATTTCACATTTTATGGTATTTGATATATGATTTTCTTAGCTTTCCATTTTTCAGTTTATAACCTTCAGTGTACTTCAACTTTCATCCATAATTCTCACAAGTATAACTGATGACTTTGTAGTAACATCTGTCAATTGTTTATGAATCCAAAACTTCATATATTCAAGGCTTTATTTGTTGTGAACATGTTTAGCTTTCCAAAGATTACAATTTGAAGAGAATGATGGTCAGATTCCTCAGTTCCCACTCCAGGAATTGTAATCTTACTATTCACATCTAAATGTGGGGTATGGATACTATTTCATAAGTAATAGCTGATTTACTATCCATGTCTCTGAGTAATGACATAGTAACATTTTATTATTAAAGATGCTGGTGTACACTATCAAATTCAGTGATGAACTACTTAGTGATAAGAATAATCACCGTTGGCATCTCTGGCATCTCTGAGAAAACAAAGGTAAGAAATCACCAGGATACTTAATCTTATACTCATGGTCAAATTTGTTCTGCTTGTCAAGACTTTTGGAATACATTTGAACAGAGGGTACCAAGGTCACAGTCCCTGCACTATACTAGGAAGGACTGTGACTACTATGTCAGCTAAAGAGCTCTTTACAAATTATGTGGAAAATATAGGGACACCACTAATTCTTAGATTTTATATTTAGTTATTCTTAGGCCTTTAATCTTGATATTTAATATCATATTAATATGAATTGACACTTTGATATAAGTAGTTGAGTAACTCAACTAATTTTTCTCTCTTAATTGTTCTTAAATTTTATTTATTTATTTGAGAAAGAGGCAGAGAGAAAGAGAATGGGTGCACCGGGGCCTATAGCCTCTGCAAAGTAACTCAACATAAGTGCTACCTTGTGTATATGGCTTACATTGGTCCTGAAGTCTAACCTGAATCCTTTCACTTTGCATGCAAACACCTTAGCTTGTAAGCTATCTCACCAGTCCTTAAATTTTATTTTAACAAAAATCTAAATTATAGCTTATAATTTTTCCTGAAAGTTAATCCTCTGTAGTCAATAAACTATATTATTACATTTCAAATTTATTTAAATTAAGCAGTATATAGACTATTTTCCACATGTTAAAAATACAAATTAAGTATGGGTAATAAAACTAACATAATACAAAACTTGTTTTGGAAGCAACATTTTCTATAATTATGGAGGTTGTCAATAAAAAAAGATTTAGTATCTTGAAAGGACAAGAAATTTATGTTAGATAGAAATTAAGGGGCAAAAAGAAATGAAGGGAAAAATGTAATATTTAGGTTTCAAAGATTATAATTCTAAATGACAGAATAAAATACAAGAAAGAATACATGCTAATGAATGTCATAAGGTGAAAAACAAGAAAGTGCCAATATCAATTTTATTGTGACTATTTCCATTTAATATTTATCTTTTGGTTGCCTCAGGCTTAACTTAAGAGCTCACTCTCCTAGAAATGAGCAAGCGTATTCAAGATCCTGCAGCCAGCCTCAGACAGCTCTGTAGGCAAAATGATGCAAAGACATTGGAACAAGTACAGAAATGACCAATTTAATTGATTAAAGAGACAGATATATACTCATGAAAAAGGTTTTTTAAAAGGGTGGCACAGCCTAGAAATAACCAAACTATTGCATTCTAGAACTCAGTTCTTATTCAATCCTAGCACTAGAAAGACAAGAGAGTCTCATTAAAAGTTCACTAACTTGGGCTGGAGAGATGGCTTAGCAGTTAAAGCGTTTGCCTGTGAAACATAAGGACCCATGTTTTATTCTCTGGAATCCAAGTAATTCAGGTACATATAGTGTCACATGAATCTGGAGTTTGTTTGCAGTGGCTGGAGGCCCTGGTATGCTCATATTTGTTGTTGTTGTTGTTCTCTCTCTCTCAAAAATAAACAAATAAAATATGTTTTTAAATCCATTAATTGGTATCAGATAAAAGTAGATATTCCAGCTTATGGAAGGCAAATTTGTCTTTATTTTTTTTTGTTTATTTTTATTTTTATTTGAGAACAACAGACACAGAGAGCGAAAGAGACAGAGACAGATAGAGAGAGAATGGGCATGCCAGGGCCTCCAGCCACTGCAAACGAACTGCAGATACATAGGCTTTTTGTACATCTGCCTTCATGTGGGTTCTGGGAATTGAACCCTGGGTCATTAGGCATTGGCAAGCACCGTAATTACTAAGCTATCTCTCCAGCACCCCAAATGATTTTTGATAATAATGTTTAAGCCACAAAGTTAGAACATAAGTAAGAAATTCATTATAAACAGATCTATAAAATTATAAGTTAATCAGCTAAGTAAATATTTGCATGGTGGCTCATACCTATATTGTCTACACTAGGGAAGTGAGATGAGATCAATAGTTCAAGGCAAGCCTTGGCTACATAGTGAGCTCAAGACCAGTCTGGCCAACATGAGACCCTCTCTCAAAAGACCAGAAAAAATCATTTCTGTGTTTCAGATATTATCCATAGAAATTATATAACTTTATATATATTTAGCTAAAATATTTTTATTCTTGACAAAACTAATTCATTCTAGGATTCAGTTCTTATTTAACCCTAATACTAGACAGAGAGGAGGAGAATCTCATCAAATTTTACTAACTTGGGTTGGAGAGATGGCTTAGCAGTTAAGGCGCTTGCCTGTGAAACCTAAGGACCCAGGATTGATTCTCCAAGTCCCACATAACCCAGATGCACAAGGCGGCACATGCATCTTCAGTTCGTTTGCAGTGGCTGGAGGCCCTGGTGTGCCCATTCTCTCTCTCTCCCCCTCCTCTCTCTGTCTCTAATAAATAAATAAAGATAGGATCTTTAAAAAAGTTTTAAAAACTAGTGTCTTGTTGACACATGCTCACATCCAAAGGTAGTCATTGCAATTTTAACTAAGGACTTCGTATCTGCACTTTATAGCTCATGTACTTTTAGTAAAGCAACAAAATCTGTCAAAAAGAGGAGGCACATATTTTTCTCCAGATCTCCTCCAAGAGATGAAGAAGCTCTGGATCATTTGTCACCTCCGTGGCATAGTCATGGACAGGTATCTACCTGCATTTTTGGATTTCTCAATATGGGTTTTGATTGACCTCTAATTTTTGCTGGCTTCCCCTCTTGACAAATGGAGTTTAGGTGTGGTAGAGAATGAAATAACTCACATTTTGTTAAAGTTTTCTGAATGTACATTATCATGCTTTAAAAATTTACCCATTGGCTGTAGAGATGGCTTAGGGGTTAAGGCACTTGCTTGCAAAACCTGAGTATTCAACCCCAGTACCCACATTGAGGCAGCTGCACAAGGTGACACATGTGTCTGGAGTTTGTTTGCAGTGGCTGGAGGTCCTAGCACACCCATTCTCTTGCTCTCTGTCCCTCTCTGCCTCTTTGTCTCTCTAAGTCTCTCTAAAAATAAGTAAGTGGCATATAGCACTGTGACTATATTATTTTGAAATAAAGTATGTTTGGCAAAGGTTATATCGTATTCATAAAGAACTGTAGTGATATTATAGATAGGGACATGAGTTGTATGGCTTAGTGAAACAGGGAGCTGCACCATCTCATAGGAAAAATCAGGATAAAAAAATGTAATGAAAGTATTTTAAAATATATGCAAATATTGGATTTGTTAACTTTTATTAAATTTAATAATATATTAAATTTATAATTTATATTAAATAATATATAAATAATATATTAAATTTTATTTTTTATCATTGTAGAATTAGGAAGAATAATTAATTATGTTAATGGACTACTTATAAAACAATTTTCCATTATAATTTACATGAAATATTGTAGGAAAATTAGGCAGAATTCAATAAAAGATATGGAGATGTATTAATACTAATAGATCTACCAACATCTAAAACAAATTAAGTGAATTTAGGCACACTAGATTTAATACTATATAGTAAATTACCATTAATCTCAGTGATTTGATATTCATTACTAGCTAAATCCTTACTGATTAAGAGTGTTTCTTCAGCTTAACAAGGAATATTCTGCTACCTGACCTATTTACTCACACCAAAATATAAGCAGTCTAATATTAAGGAAAATGATATCTATTAGTCATTGAAGATAAGATAATATATAGATAGGACTTACTGGGCTGGAGAGATTGCTTAGTAGTTAAGGCTTTGCCTGCAAAGCCAAAGGCAGGATTTACTATCTACTCTGATTATAAAAACAATACATGAGATTAATTTCAAAGCTAAAAAGAGTACAAAATACAGTGATACACAAAAAGTATACATATAAACAGGTGTTCCCATCAACAGGTATATATTTTAACATTTATAGATAAATATATTGGCCCTTTATGTACATATATCATATATATATTATTCATAGGTTTGAACATTTTATACTGTTTCCCATGCTTCTCTTAATATTTTTATTTTTCTTTTTCTCTAGTTATGATGTCTATGCTCAGTTCCAGTCCATTATTGACCTCACGTTTGTTCATTATTTATGCATTGTGAAGCTGAATAACAGAGAAAAAAAAAAATATATATATATATATATAGAAATTAGTTTTCTATTCTGCAAGTACAGGCAATTTGGTACCATTATTAGGTAGGCTCATCCGTGACCTACCCCCCTCCCCATAAGCCCCTCCTTGTTGAGGTATTTGAGGTATGGTGAGGGTCGTGCATTGTGGAGTTAGCCCACAGTTATTGGTATGATAAATGTCTCTGTATATCATGACCACACTGACCTGTAACTCCCAGTACCAGCATGGGGCTATCACCCACAATGAGCTTTTCATCAGAGAAACCTACAAGGTTTTCTAAAAGAATGACAGATTTCTGTCAGAGTACTTGATGACGCACCAAAGGTTAGTGGTAAGACCCTATTGCTGAAGACACCATATGCAGCTGACAGGTAAAATGGAAAGGCATGGCTGGAAGCCAGGAGAGAGTCAGTCCTCATACAGTCAGCATGTCTAGTGCCAGAAGGTGCTACATGGGAGACTGGGGGAAATGACCCAGATCTGTCCAAGCAACTGATGGTCCAACCTACTTAGCAGCAAATAACCTGGTGTGATGCCCACATGAGTGCAATAGTGGCCCAAAGCCATGGCAGCTAACTGATCCCCTCAGTGGTATGGGATCCATATCTGGAGCTGGGAAACAAGTCAGAACCACATCCAAACATAAGCCCACTGTCCATAATCAAGCTACCATCAATCATGGGCTACAAGAGGGCCTACACCTATTAAACTCTCTATAAAAAAAGTAAGGGCTATCTCATTTGTCCTGGTGCTAACTTACTCTCCATTGGAGCATCTGCTTCTCTTTTTCAGATAGATGCAGATCCTAAGGAGAGAGCCACCCCACCATACCTCAAAAGGGCCCTGGCTGAAACTAAGGAAAATTGGCGAAACAAGCAAGGGTGCTGTTTTCCTGATGAACCAGATACCAGCACAAGGGGGAAGGAGACCAACACAGAGAATAATCACCGCCTACCAAATGAGAAAGCCAGAGCCCCAGAGGCCCCCAACACCTCATCACTGAAGCAGACCAAAAATGAACCCAACATGGCTCAGAGAAATTTTGCGGAAGAGGGGGCGGAAAGAATGTCAGGGGACAGATATATTTAAGCTTTCATTTCCTCCATTTTTTTTTTCCATTCATCTCATCTTTCCCTCATTTAATTAGTGCATTTTATTTTTTCTACCCTTTGCAACATGAAAATTATCTTTTTTCTGTTACTATCCATTCTTCATTGTGTCCAAGGGTCCTGCATTACATGCATGGTATTTTTCTAATTTGTTTCCAACCTTTTGTGAAATGTTTTTGAACCTCTGGATTATGTTGCCATTCCCTATTGTTCTGGCAAATAGTATATTTCCTCTATTCTGTTTGTATCCTGTCATGAAATATTTTAAGGGTTAATTTGGGTGAATCTTGTTCAGTTCTATCTAAGTCACAGGCAATTCTTTCTTAGAGTGAGACCTCTCTGGAATGATGGCTAAAACTGTGTATAGTTACTAAACCTCAGCCAAGGTTAAGAGATCTAATGCTTCTGAAAGACTGTCCCTTCTAAAACTAATGTTTTTTTTTTTTAATTTTTTTAAAACCTCTGATAATTGTTCTTACCTTGCAAATGCATATTTAAAGCGGTTTAAAGGAGCCAACAAATATATCATTACAGTTTTCATGCTTCTTTCTCATACTTTCAGTTTCACTTGTGTTTATAGACCTCACCTCTAGTCTCTCCACTTTCAAGCAAAGTTTGCACTATATATTCAGGATACAAATATTTTTAAAATTACCTGAATGAGAAACTCAGTTGCCTTTATTCATTTATCTGTTATTGTACAGCTCTAATGATTATTTAATGCATGGAACTTGAAGGTTTTTTGTTGTTGTTGAAGCAAAGAAAAAGTTTTATATGGGAAAGATACAAGCTACCAGGCTGCCTCATGAAAGAGCACAGCCGAAATCTGAGTTTTATAACACTAATTCTTTCATGCATGATCAAAAACTAAGATTTTCCAGTAAAGTATATTGAAACAAAATTTTCATTCAAGAGTATTCCATGAAGTCTTTCATATTAGTATTGTATAAGGCATATTTTAAAAAGTTGTCTTAGCAAAAAAAGGACGAGTGGCAGTGCCTTCATCACACTTGTTACACTAAGAAATTGTCGTATTCAACTGCATATTTGAATCATCTTCTCTTTTAAAATATGGAGCTTTAGATAGCCTCAAATGCTAATTAAAAGCTATTTCTGGACTAGGATAAAATAATTTATTTTTAAATCTTTACATAATTTTAATATGTACCCAATGTTGAAAACACTCATAGATTCTGTTATGGATGAGTTTGGAACATTTAAAAATAAATTTTGAGATAATGTCTTGGGCTGCCTAAGGGAGCAGAAATAAAACATACATATGTGTAAAAAATGTACACTGACTAAATAAACTGTCAACTTTTAAGAAGTTCCCATGCAGCAACTTTTCTAACAGAGTCACTGGGTAATGAGAGGACAACTTGGCAACATGATTTTAGAATTGTTACTTTATGAAAAAGAAATGAAAGATGAGTAAAAGGAAGAAAAGTGATAAAAGCAGTGTCTAGAAAATGAGTTAATGTACAAAGAAATGAGGGATATATAAAGCACTGAATGCAAAAATGAAGAACATGTAATCATGTGAAATAACACATTCCCCAGTGATGGTGATATTATATAAAATACCTAAAATTATTTCACATAAAATCCTTTAGTGTGATCCCTATAAGGAAATACTATAATGTATTCACAATTGATAAATGAATTTAAGCTCTTTCTAACAAATTACAGGTGTATCTTCAAAAGAGCCACCTCTTACAACAACAGTGAGCTCATCATTACACTACTGTCATGATTCTAACACAGTAGTTGAACTGGATATAGTTAATATCCAATTCATTTCAAATAAATTTAGAAGAAAGTTGTCTTCTATAAGCACTTTATTATTCATTCTTAGCATAAATGACCTTTTAAAGCATAGTTTTGATGTATAGTCAATAGAAAGTAATCGTGTTAAATTTGATTCAACACATCAACCTACTGACTCAATAATTCAAATGCAAAATTCCAATTCGGAAAAGTCATTTGTACTCAGGACACTCCCTGAAGGACTTTGAGCCTAAAGATCATTGAATAGATTACTGGAGTCTATACACAGTTATTTGTTCTGCTTTGAAAGATGTAAGTAAACTTACTGTGGTAAATAGTACAAACATGTTCACTGTAAATTACTAAGAATTTTTTGAAGCCATTTAATAAATAGCATAAATCAATAGGAAGCTATTGCAAAATGTAAATTATGATGAAATATGTGAAAAAAATAAATAATTCTCCCATGGAATTGAAATTTTTCTAGTAATAATCTATGGCTTCTGGCTGCACCATTATCCAATAAAGTAGGTTTCCATACAGCTTATTCATAACATCTTAAATTTTGATTAACCTTCTTCCCATGCTTCCTTTACTCAATCCCTTTCCCTGACCTCACTTATGGCATTGCATCTGTTTATCTACTTACATATATTCAATACTCCATTCTTAAGTCCTTACCTCTCCTTTCTCCCTTATAGCCCCATTCTAGCTTACTGGCCTCTGTTACCAATTTTTACTCCAATTCTCATACATGTCTAAGCATTTGTAGCTAGGATCCATATATGAGAGAAAATGTGGCATTTGGCTTTCTTGGGCTGCGTTACCTCAGTATAATCCTTTCATTGATTTCCTTGAAAATTTCATTTTTCTTTACCACTGAATAGGTCTCCATTTTAAAAATGTACCTCGTTTTCATTATCCATTCATCAGTTGAGGGACAACTAGGCTGGTCTCATTTCCTAGCTATTGTGAATAGGATTTCTGAATTTTGACTGCATCATAAAGAAAACTTTCTACCACACTCATTCCAATGTTTTAATTCCTGTCACTATGTCATTTTTATAGCCAGAATCTTCTGAAATGGGCATTTCAAAACTACTGCTGGCATTTATAAAGGGTGTTACTTCCATATCATTCTTGCTGTTCCACCAACCCACATGCAAAAAGGAATAGTGCATGCTTTTCTTTCTGTTCTATATCTTAGCTCAGTGCATGTACAATATGCTTCATTTTCTTGACTGGTTTGTGCCTAAATGTTATATTGAAAAGAGAATTGACTCTACTTCTTCTCTACTAAAGCAAAGATTTAAGAGAATCCAGTCAATATTCTTATAATGATTTCTTACAAACTCTAATTCTTATTATAAAGAAGAATTTAAGAACAAGAATAAAGACTTCTATCACAAAATCATTTTCAGCTCAAAGTTGGTGTTCACATCTCTGAAAAGATACCTTTACTAAATCCAAACACATATTTAAATTTTAATTTCATGATGGTATTAAGACCCTTTAAAGATACTGAACTTCATAAGGAAGTGTTTTTAAGTAGGCAATGCAATTTTGCTGTCATATATAATACATGATATGATAAAGTAACAGAGATGAAATGTCCTACCAATTGGTAAAATAGAACTAATTATTCTATTTGCTCCATTATTTCCTTTGCATACTGCTATTCTTCAAACCATTTTCACCATGAAAAGATAAGAATGCAAATAGTTTTCTATACTGTTTGTTGAGCTTAGAGTATGGATCCTTGAATAGATGGGAAATTATAAAAATTAATGAGAAAGACAGAAATTTAAGAAAGACATTGAATAAATGCTTTATTAATAATTACTAAAAACAAAATGTAACACTTGTTTGTTTGTTTTTTCCCCTGAGGATGTCTTCTAGGAAATTCAATTAATAGATAAATCCATGACTTTCCTCCATTTCTAATTTTGTTCTAAAGAGAAAAGCAGGTAATTTAATATAGAATAATGGTCAAAGAACTCTGTAAGGCAAAACTTCACATTACCAATGTGTTGTGTAGGAAACAAACACTATCCACTACATTTGGCAGAATAAGTGAGGAAGCAGTGTGCCTAGGGGAATGTTGGCCTCTGGAAACCAGAAACAGCCAAAATGCTGACTCTTCTCCAGAACCTCCCAAAGAAGCATATCCCCTACACAACCTTGAATTTTGCCTCAAAAAAAATCCTGTAAGATCTCTGATCTACAAAAAAATAAAATCTACAGTTCAGTACTAGAATCATAAAGCACTAAAATTCTACCAATAATCTGAATGAGCAGGATACAAGATTTCTACTGGAGCCCCCGAACCTCAAAGTGAATTCCTGTTGATTTAAAGCAACACTGGATTTCTTTTAGGAAACATTGTAGGTCTCTCTGATCAAAAGCTCATTGTGGATGAAAGCCACATGCTGGTACTGGGAGTTACAGGTCAGTGCCCATTAACAAAAGGAGGAAAAAGATAACTAATATACAAGAGCTAGAGAGAAGAGAGCGAGAGCGAGAGAGAGAGAGAGAGAGAGAGAGAGAGAGACAGAGAAAGGGAGAAGGCAGAAAGCTGTAGAAGATTAAGGTTAGTTTTCATCATTCCCTCTCCAGTGTCTTGTGGTTCAGATATTACCTCTAAGGGCCTGGTGAAGGTTCAGCCACTTGGTCTGCCTTTTAGGAAGTACGATTTTAAGGTACCATTGCCATTTGGGTCTAGATTTGTGTTTCCCACTCCTCCATTGCCCTCCCCTCCCTCCCCACCCATCTTAGTGTCTAGTACATGAGATGCTTGCTGGATATATAAGGTATCTTGTGTAGATTCAGGTTAGGTGCTGTAGATGAGTGAGACTATGTGTCGATTTTTTTTCTGTGATTGAGTAAGTTCACTGAGAATGATCTATTCCAGGTTCAACCATTTTTCCTCAAATTTCATTGTGTCATTTTTTCTTACTGCTGTATAGAATTCCATTGTGTAGATATACCACATCTTAGTTATCCATTCTTCTAGTGATGGACATCTGGGTTGATTCCAGCTCTTAGCTATTACAAATAGAGCTGCTACAAACATGGTTGAGCAAATCTCTCTGGCCTGCAGTTTAAAGGTTTTAGGGTATACGCCCAGTAAGGGAATAACTGAGTCTGTTGGTATCTCTGTAGTCAGCTTTTTCAGGAGTCTTCATATTGCTTTCCAAAGTGGTGTAAGATGGTACCTTTTACATTCCCACCAACAGTGGATGAGTGTTCCTACTTTTCCACATCCTCACCAGCATTTATTTTCATTTGATTTTTTGATGTTTGCTATCCTTATTGGGGTAAGGTGGAATCTCATAGTTGTTTTAATTTGCATTTCCCTTGATGACCCACCAAAGGTTAGTGGTAAGACCCTACTGCTGAAGACACCTTATGTGGTTGACACGTAAAACGGAATGGCATGGCTGGAAGTCAGAAGAGTCAGTCCCTAGACAGTCAGTGTGTCTAGTGCCAGAAGGTGCTACATGGGCGACTGGGGGAAAATGACAAATATCTGTCCAAGCAACTCATGGTCTAATCTACTTAGCAGCAAATAACCTGTTGTGATGCCCATACAAGTGCAATAATGGCACACAGCCATGGCAGGGAACCAACTGCTCTTGATTCGGCTAACTGATCCCCTCAGTGGTATGGGACCCATAGCTGGAGCTGGGAAACAAGTCAGAACCATATTCAAACATAAGCCCACTGTCCATTATCAAGCTACCATCAATCATGGGCTACAAGAGGGCCTACATCTATTAAATTCTCTATAAAAATGTAAGGGTTATCTCATTTGTCCTGGTGCTAATTTACTCTCCGTGGAAAAATCTGCTTCTCTTTTTCAGACAGATGTAGATCTTAAGGAGAGAGCCACCCTGTCATACCTCAGAAGGGCCCCAGCTGAAACTAAGAAAAAATGGCGAAACAAACAAGTGTGCTGTTTTTCTGGTGAACCAGATACCAGCACAAGGGGGAAGGAGATCAACACAGAGAAAAATCAACTCTACCAAATCAGAGAGCCAGTGACCCAGAGGCCCCCAACAGCTCATCACTGAAGCAGACCAAAAAAGAACCCATCATGGCTCAGGGAAATTTTGCGGAAGAGGGGGTGGAAAGAATGTCAGAGCCACATGTTGGGTCATGATATGCAGAGACATTTATCTTACCCATAACTGTGGGCTAACTCCACAATGCATGACCCATATACATCAACAAGGAGGGGCCAAGGGGAGAGGGAAGGTCATGAATGTGCCTAATAATGGTACCAAACTGACTGCATTTGCTAAAACTAATTAATAATTTTTTTTTTAAAAAAATAAAGCAACACTGATTTACCCTGTCTTATATCTTTAGGCCAATATATTGGGAAAGTTGTAGTTGGGCACTTACTGAAGGTTAAGAAGACTGACATCAAGATGTTGGCCTATATATTAAAGGAAGTTTGAGACAGAATCTGCTGCCAAGCTCATTAGCATTCTTGGCAGCATCCAGTTCTCTGTACGTAAGGATATCAGAATATTATCCTGTCTTCCTGGAATTCATAACACTCTCTCCAGTCATATTTTCTTTTCAATCTTCAAGTCTGCCAATAGAGAATTTTCTAGACATTGAGTGTATTATTAACTTAAACAAGGAACTTAGTACTTTTTAAAAGACTAACATGATTAGCTGAACACTACTAGACTAATGTCCCTAATTTAATGTTAACTAGTTTGAAAACCTAATGAATCTACCAAAACCTGCGCAGCTATGTTTGGTAGCATTTGTGTTCTGCTAAGTAATTAATAGAAGATTGCATCCACTAGCATTTGGACTTGGACTCATAATTATGCCTATACTATTGAGAGTTTAATATATATATATATATACACACATACAAATAAACTTTTATCTCCTCCCATGGTAACTTTTCATTTATTTGTCCATTAGATCTGATTACTCAGACTGAAGCATTCCACCTAAAATTAGGCACAAATGTGTAATCTATAACAACTGTAGATGATCAATATGTACATTGTGCCTAAAATTATGAACACACATTATCACATAAATTCTGAGTGTCACATTCAACAAATACTTGGGCTATTTGGTTTATTTTACAAAAATTTGCTTTTTTATTATTTTGGTATTTATGAGGTTTGAACCCACAGCTTTGCACATGCTTGGATAGCATATTACCACTGACCTACATTCCCAGTCCCTCACTCAATTTCAGTGCCCAACTAGTTAGACAAAAATAACTCTGTGGATCCCTTACTTTTCATTCCTTCTAAAGTCAGGTAGCTCTGAATGATGTAATGGCTAATAACATCTTGTTCCTAGTCTACCCTCTGAGCACATGCATCTGTGGACCCACAGGACAAATGCGCCAGGAGCCACCTTGTTTGTCAGCCTCTCTTTTGTTCTCCAACAGTGAATGTAGGCAGGAATAATGATGTTACAATTTTGATCTGCTGCAGGAGACAATTTGCATCAGCATGTGATAGTGTTAGACACAGGCCAGCCATTTGGAAAGTTTTCCCCATGAAAGTCTTCTTGAAATGGCTTCATATAATGTGAAGATCCTGAAAAAAAAAAAATCCTATGGGCTACATAGTGTTTTAATCTGTTGACAGCATTTTAATTTTCTCCTTCTGAAGAATCACTGAAGGAGACCCTGTGGAGATAGAAAGCAGGTCAAGAGGAAATTAAGAGTGAAGACTTTGCTTTTTCACAACTAGGATAAATCTGTTAATTAAGCCAACCCAGAAAAATGTAGGCAATTTTTAATTTACAAACTCCAAAAAGCTTGTGATCAAATAAATTGATTACCAGTACTCATAATCAAAAGCTCAGGATTAGTAGTTAATTTGTGGAATCAATTAATAGAAGCATTTATCAAATATACTTGCCTCCTGAGGATGACAAATCCATTGCTCTGTTTCTGGAGATAAGAAGGCTTATACTCAGGCATATGCAGTGATTCCTGGGGATAGAGTTGTTCTGTGTGTGGGTTTTTTTTTTTTTTTTTAATTTCATGAAAGATTTTTTTTTTTTTTTTTGAGGTAGGGTCTCACTCTATCCCAGGCTGACCTGGAATTCATTATGTCATCTCAGGATGGCCTTGAACTCACAGCAATCCTCCTACCTCTGCTTCTGAGTACTGGGATTAAAGGCATGCCACCACACCCAGCTAAGAAAGATTTCATTTTAATGACTATTTTTTTTTTTCCTTTTGATGAAAAATATTAATTAATAATATGTAAAATAAGTTACCAGCTATAATATTTTTCACATTACCTTATTAAAGTGTTCCATTAGAGTCTTTATCCTGGATATACATAACTACTTTATCTATGCTTGTATAAATATTTTCAACAAATATATTGTACGTATATAACTAAATAAACATATTGCTTCAGGTGGAATGGCCTAAGCAAAGTCACAGAAAGGGATTGAGTAAAGAAAGGGTTGGGGAAGGATCAATAAAAATCTCAGAGGATATAAATAACTATATGGAAACATACTTTTTGGACAGTGGCGCACCCAGAAGCCATAGATTGTTACTAGAAATATTTTAGTACCACAGACAGGATATCTTCCAGTGTGTTGTTGGCTAGGAAGGTGCCTGATGCCCCACAAATATTGCAGGCCATTGCCTCTGCTCTTGGTTCCCCACCAGGAATAGATGGTAAGACTGTACTGCTGAAGACTCCACATGTTGGGGCTGCAAAGTCACTGAGAAATCTTGTTGGAGCTGAACTCAAAACTTCCTTCCTATAGACCAGTTGACAGAAAGCTAGAAAAAGCTATGTTGCATGCAACACTATTGGAGAGAGAAAAGTCATCAGTGGAGATAAACAACAGTGGACAGTACATGCCTTAAATTGGTCCAGCCTGGGCAAATGAGCCAAAGGGTGCAATAGTGGCATGTCTGTTATGGGGGAAACCAACTGCTCGCTAGTGGGACTAGAGGACTGCTCCATGGGAAGCAATACATGCCTGGTATTAAAACCCTATGAAGGGGGAGCTCATGGGTCCTAGGGGTATAACATCTGCTATTGTCTGGATAAAAGTATATATTATCCTCACCAAACTGCCCAGTAAGCACTTTTTAAAAGTTTATATCCATATATTAATGCTACTCTCACTTTTGTTTAAGAGAACCTTCTCTATTCAGATGGTGGCGACTTCTGGGATGACTAAAAAGGCTCTATAATGCTGAAAAGAAGTGACAGAGGATTGTAGAGGAAACATCACTATCCCACCTTCCAAAGCTCAGGGTTAATTGTCAAAGAGGTTGCAGAAAGAAGGAATAGTGAAAGGAAGGGTAGGTCTGCTTACAATGCACTTTTCCAGACACAGAATTGCCTGGATATCCATGAGCTCACAGTGGCTAGCACTACCTACACAAGTCCCTCACAGTAGGTGAACAAATGAAGAAATAAAAATAAAAGACACTAATTAGGGGGAGGGTATGATGGAGAGTGGACATGCAAAGGGGAAAATGGGAGAGTGAGGGAATTATCAAGGCTTAATGTCTATAATTATGGAATTTGTCAATATACTTTTTAAAATAAGAGTTGGAGAAATTGCTCAGTGGTTAAAGGTCCTTGCTTGAAAAGTCTGACTACTCAGGTTTATTCCGCAGTACCCACATAGAGCCAGATGGATTTAGGAGAGAGGAGTTCTTTGCAGCACTAAGAAGCCGTGGCATGCACATTCATATTCTTTTTCAAAAGTTAATAAAATCACAAGTAGGCTAAGCCTAAACTATCTGTAGTAATTGTTTTAAGTGAACTTTTTTTAGAATGTATATCCTGCTTCAAGATTTTTTGTTTGGACATTTTTTTTTTTAACTTGATGATTCACACAAGTTTTTAGCCTATGTGATATATGATATTAATCTACAGGGTTTTAAAAAATTCAAGATACATTACTGAAGGGCCACTTTCAAATATATTCATTGAAGGGTGTTCCCGTATTGTTTCATTTGTTATTCATACACCCATTTAGAAGCATGTGTGCGAAGTAAGCAGCAAGTTAGCCATTTACTACCTTAGATTGTCATATAAAATAATCTCACATTGTGGCATTCATGTGTTATCAAAGAGAAAACAGAGACTTTTTATTTGATCTATGTGAAAAATATATTCAAACAAAGTATTATTTAACCTTTTTAAAAAATAATTTGGGGGACTTCTGGGTAAGATGGTAGCAATAGTAGTCATGCCAAAGCAGCAGGGGGCTAAATAAGCAGAACAACAGCAAAATACACTCTTCTTTCAAAAAGTGAAGATGTATAAGGAATTATTAACCACAACAGAGAAACAGAAGAGGCATAGAACCTCTAACCAAATGCACAGTGCAACAGAGAGGGACTAAGGTGAACACTCAGTATTAATGAGATTGGAAGCCATTCCAAAAGGTAACAGGGCCTACTTACACAAGCCATTTACATAGGCCTGCATGGGAAGTGCTAATCTCACCTTCATGCCAGGGAAGGTTATGTGTTAAATTTTATTGATGATTTCTTGGTTGGCTTTGCTATTCACAAATAAGCCATATTTTGGTGTTGACTGTTATTTCCTTTGACATTTTCTGATGTATAGGACCTTTGTCATTTGTTCTTGTCATTATTGAGGTAGGGTCTTACTTGGTTCCAGCCTGGCCTGGAACCTATTCCAGACAAGAAGTCTCAGTCTCCCAGTTGAAAGGATTAAGGGTGTGGGGCCACCTAATGGACTTTGATTTTATTAGAATATATGATATGTTTGTTTTGACTAAATTTGTATATTGCTCAGTTGATTTTTAGAATTTTCCAGTAATTTGCCTTCACAGTCTACTAGAATGCTTGCATAGCCAGCAAACTCAACACTTAGGCTCACTTCTGCTGTTACCCTGGCAGTATAAGAGCCACACCTTCCACTTTAAACTATAACCCTAAAAAAATATATGAAGTTGGATTTATATGGCTAAAAATACTGCAGATAATTAGAAAACCCAAGCATCAAATTAACTTGATATAAAAATTTCTACATTACAAGAAACACAAAAATCAAGACAATAAAATTCCACCAAAAATTATCTATTCTCAAATAAATTAAAGAGTAAATCAAAGGGATCAAAGGAAAAAACAAACCCCTGAATTATTCCCAAGAAAACATAGGAAAACAACTTAATGAAAAAAGGCAGTTAATGTAAGACATAAGTAAGGAAATAGAAATAATGAAAAAAAAAATCACATCAGGAATACTAGAAATGAAAATGAAAGTAAGTCAAATAGAAGAGTCTGTGGAAAGTCTCTCCAGTAGAATTCATGAAGGAGAAGACAGAATATCTAAATCAGAAGACCAGGTGGCAGATCTAATACAGTACAACAAAGAGAAAGACAAACGAATAGGAAAGCGTGAATAGGAATTTCAAGACATTTGGAATACTATGAAGAAATAGGAATTCAGGGCATAGTAGAAGGAGAAGAATTTTACTCCAAAGGCATAGTAGGTATTTTCAATAAAATCATAGAAGAAAATTTCTCCAAATAGGGAAAGTGATGCCAATGCAGACACAGGAAGCCCTTAGAATGCCAAAAAGACATATTGGAAAACAACCTATTACTGCCATATTATAATTAAACTACAAAACACACAAACCAAAGACAATATATTTACAGCAGTTAGAAAAAGATCATGTCTCATATAAAGGCAAGCCCATCAGTATAACAGAAGAATACTCAAAACAAACTTTAAAAGCTAGAAGGGAGGAAGAGGGGGCAGAAAGATTGTTAGAGCCACAAGTTGGGACATTATACACAGAGTCATTGCCTCTTACTCATAACTGATGGCTAACCCCACAATGTACAGCCCACATTCCCCAACAAGGAGGGTTCCTGCTGGGGCGGGGTCAGAGAGGAGGCTAATGATGGTACCAATATGGCAGTATACACACTGTGTACATAACTAATAATAATAATAATAATAACCATAATCATAATCATAACTTATAAAAAATCTAGATGGGTTTGGAATGATGTATTCCAAGTTAGAAAGATAACAACTGACAAAAAGTATTACTTTATCTGGCAAAGCTATCCATCCAAATTGATTGGGAAATAAGTAGATTCCACAAGAAAAACAGGCTTAAGCAATATATGACCATTAAACTAGCTCTACAAAAAAATACTTAAATGTATTCTTCATGCTGAAGAGAAAGAAAAGCACACATATAAGGAACATGGAAAAATAAACCATACTCAAATAACAATTAATACAAGAGAGTAAAGGAAAAACAGGAAGAATTATAAAACAAGAAGAATGACATGAAAAATGCACACCATTCAACAATAACTCAATGTCCCAACCAAAAGACATGGGCTTTCAGACTTGCTTAAAAAGGAGGATACTTCTCTTTTTTACCTCCAAGAAACTACCTCTCCATAAAAGATGGACACTATCTTAGCATGAAAGGATGGAAAATGGTATTTTAAGCAAATGGGCTTAGAAAACAAGTGTCACCATGATAAATCTGACAGGGTAGACTTCAAACCAACATTAGTTAAGAAAGGTAAAGGTCACTATGTATTGATTAAAGGAACACTTCAACAGGAGGACATTACAATTCTAAACATATATGCATCTAACGTGGGGGATCCCAATTTCATAAAAGAAACACTATTCCAATTAAGGTCACAGATAACACCAAGAACAACTGTAGTGGGTAATATCAATACTCCACTCTCATCAGTTGACATGACATCTCAGCAAAAAATAAACAGAGAAACATCTGTATCAAATGAGGTCATACAACAAATGAACCTAACAGATATCTCCAGAATATTTCATCCAAATGCTGCAGAATACACATTCTTTTCAGTAGAACATGGGACAGTCTCTAAAATAGACCATGTATTAGGACACAAAGTAAATCTTTACAAATGTAGAAAAATCAAAATAAAATTTTTAAATTATATGTTTAAGTTATGTTGCCTTTTCTGAAAGAAATAACATTTCAACTTCTTCTATTATTATACTCTTTCCTCCAAATTTAAATATAGTGCCAACTATAAGGTCAATTATTTTCTGTTATACTTAAGATAGCATTTAAAAATCATGTTTCATGTACTATGAAATAATGTATCAAATGTCACATTCTTGCTTACTTACAGCTTTTGCTTTGCCTTGGAATAAAATTTTACACTATCCAAAGAAAACTAGCCAGGACATTTAAAGCATAAAAAAGATGTGTTTTCTTTTTGAGCAAACATAATTATCTTATAGAATTGCAAAATTCTAAATGTCTTTTGATGTACAAGAGAATAGTGTTCAACAATAAAAAATAATAATATAACTTTGTCCTTGTCAACACATTTAGCTTAAAAATGATTTGATGTTATATTCAGTCACAATAATAATTGTTAATGAACAGTTAGAAAGTTACAATTTGAAATGGTAAGGGAAAATGGTAGCAGATTGTCTAAACTTAGGATCTGTTAATTTTAAGGAATATTTATTTAACAAAGGTCTCTATTATTTTGGTAAATGTTACATACATCAGCTCTCTTAAGTTATACGAAAATATTTATTGAAAATTGTGTATTTATTTTTACTCACCAGGCACAGCTTATATGAAGAAATGATTTTGCTTCAAGCTTACAGATCCAGGGAATGAAACTGGCTCCTAGTCATAAATCTAAACAGAGACACCACCAACATGCCAACAGCACAGACATGCACTGCAAGATCTCAAAACCTCCCTGAATACCTCTAGGCTGGAATTCAGGTCCTCCCCCAGTGACACCCCCACCTGTATCTGGGGTTGGCTTGCTAGGGGCTGAAGCTGCAATATCTCTCTCTCTCTCTCTCTCTCTCTCTCTCTCTCTCTCTCTCTCTCTCTCTCTCTCTCAGTTTTGTCATAGAAAGTTTTTCTTTCACCACTTATTATGAGGGATACTTTTGCTGGGTAAAATACTTTGGGTTGGAAGCCATAGGTTCTTAGACTTTGCAGTGTTACATTCCATGCCCTTTTGGCTTTCAGGGTTTCCTTTGAGCAGTCTGAAGTAATTACGATGTACAGTCTTTCCCTAGCTGCTTTTATGATTTTTCTCTTCGGTGTTAACGTTTAGAGTCTTAATGACAATATGTCTTGGAGAGTTTCTCCTTTGGTCCAATCTAGCTGGGGTTCTGTTAGCTCCTTGTATCTTGATGGGCCTTTCTTTTGAGAGAGTGGGAAAGTTTTGTTCAATTATTTTGTTAAATAAGTTCTCCCTACATTTTGTCTGAATTTTTTCCCTTCTGGTGTTTCCATGACCTGGATGTTAGGAGGTTTAAAGGTATCCCACAATTCTCTCATGCTCTGTTCACAAAAATTTTGAGCTTATTGAAACTTTTGAACTCTCGAACTATTTCTTCTGTCTTGTCTTTCACATCAGAGTTTTTACCCTCTACGTGGGCTGACTCTGTTCTTGAGAGCTTCTAAAGTGTTTAGGTCTTGTTCAATTAGGTTTGCATTTTCTACTACTTTTATATATATAGTTTCCATGTTTCCATCCCTCTGTCAAGTTCCCTTTTCACATCATTTTCTGATTTTCTTCATGATTCTTGGAATTCATTTTTGAGGTGCTCTTATTTTAATTTTTTTTGTTCATTTTTATTTATTTGAGAGCAAGAGAGAGAGAGAGAATGGGCATGCCAGGGCCTGCAGCCACTGCAAACGAACTCCAGATGCATGCACCCCCTTGTGCATCTGGCTAATGTGGGTCCTGGGGAATTCAGCCTTGAACCGGGGTCTTAGACTTCACAGGCAAGCGCTTAACCACTAAGCCATCTCTCTAGCCCTGTGCTCTTTTTTTTTTTTTTAACACTCTTTCATATCTCTTAACTGCCTTTGGACACTTTCCCTTTTCTTATCTATTAGATCTAGTCTAGTGATGGCAGCATCCACGTGATTATTGGTCCTTTGTTGCTTTTATGCAAGTTCTACCAGTACCTTGGTCAGGTTTGATTTGCTCATAGCTTCATTTTGATGTTCTGATCCTAATGTCTCTTCTACATTTTGCTTAGAGACATTCATTGTAGGACTGGGTGATCTTACTGGATTTACTTGCATTTGATTTTTCATGTTATTTCTTTGGCACTGTGGTTTGCCCATTACAGTGTATGGGGAGGGAGAATAGGACTGTGGTCTAGATGGGCAGGGGAAGTGGTGCCTCTTGGATGAGCTGACCTGAGCTTGCATGTGGGCAAGCAGAAGGGCAGAGTGGTCCTGAAGCCACACGTAGGTGGGCAGGCAGAAGCAGAGCAGAGATCATGTATGAGTGGGTGGAGCAGCCTGAGCTCACATGACCAGTGGGCACACAGGAGGATTGGGCCTGAGACTGCAAGGGCAAACGGGCGAAGCTGGCCTGATCTTGTGCTGCAGACAGGCAGAGTGGACTTGTGCTTGCACTGGCAGGTGGAACAGGCCAAAGCTTGTGTGTGTGGGTCGACCAGAGCAGCCTGAGCTCTTGAGCAGCTTGCAGATGGGCAGGCAGCACAGTGGGCAGATGAGGGATTGGGTCTGAGATGGCATGGGCAGACGGGCATAGTGAGCCTAAGCTGTCATGTGAGCAGATGGAATGGGCCTGGCAACCAGAGCAGGAAGCAGGCAGATGGGGTGGAGGGGGCTAAGCTCCCATGGTGGATGAGCAGCACAAGGCCTAAGCTCGGGTGCGTGAATTGGGCAGATGGATAGATTCAGCCTGAGCTTGCATGGGCCAACAGGTGGAGCTGGCCCAGGGTCATTTGTGGGCGGGGGGTAGCAGGGTGATTGTCCCTGCACAGTGAGGCAAGTGGGACTCTGCTGGCCTGGGTCCCTTATCTTGCAGTAAGTGCTGGAGTATCTTGAGACTGGGACTGTGGCTAGGGCAGTTTCTTGGGGGTATTGGGGGAATAGTGGGCTACCCAAGAGCAAGGGAATCAGAAGATTCCCATTTTTACCCTCTGCACCCTTCTGCTAGCAATTTATTAGAGATTGTTCTCTCCTAAAAGACCCAGTGAACCCTTAATGCCTTGCGTTTTCTTCCCAGAGTTATGCAGTATAGTTAGACGGAGGCCATCTTGACCCAAAGTCCTGCAAACTCAATTTTTAAAAAATTATTTATCTATTTATTTGACAGTGACAGAAAGAGAGAGGCAGGTAGATAGAGAGAGAATGGGCACTCCAGGGCCTCTATCCCCTGTAAACAAACACCAGACACATGTGCCCCCTTGTGTATCTGGCTAAAATGGGTCCTGGGGAGTGGAGACTTGAACCATGGTCTTTAGGCCTCACAGGCAAGTGCTTAATCGCTGAGCCATCTCTCTAGCCCACTGCAAACTCAATTTTAATTAAACACCTGAGTCTATGGGGGATATACATTTAAACTACTGCACTGACTCAGGAAGGGCCTATCCCCAGGGACAAACCTACAAAAAGTTGCAGAAGAAAATGATGCTTGAGGTGATGTTCATACCCATCATGGATGACATTGGATCAGATGCAGCTTCTCATCTTGCCGGAATAGGCACGGTGACATCCATGTTTCAGTGGATCATTCCTTAGCTAACTACCTCTCAAAACTAAGGCCATCTTGCTCCTAATCCACATTAGTAATAAACAACAGTACACCATCTGTTTAAAAATATTCCTTTTATTTATTTGCCAGCAGAACAATAGAGGGAGAGCAAGAGAGAGAGAGAAAAGAGAGACAGCTGCTGCAAATGAGCTACACAAGCATGGACCACTTTAATGCATCTGGCTCTACGTGAGTATTAGGGAATTGAAACTGGGTCGTCAGGCTTTACAGGCAAATGCCTTAATTCCTGACCCATCTTTCCAGTCCCCACCTCTTCTTATTAGAAGTTTTAGTTTCTATAAATATATATAATTTCTATAAATATATATAATTCCAATTCAGCATGGCTCAAAAATATTGTTAAAATTCCAGAAATAAATAAATAATAATAAATAATCCATTAAAAAAAAAAGTGTGAACTGAAGTTCCAAAGAAAAATGTGGTTCTACCTGGAAGATTTCAACTGATTTGCATTTCAATTTGGAAAGATAGGAATGTTGTAGATCCACAGTCAAATTGTAGTCTATCTTAGACCCTGTGACCAAATAAATATTATTGAAATGTCTTAGATATTCTAGCTTCCATCAGCCTGAAAGATAAGAATGACAACAGGTAGGCTCAGAAATTAAGCCTTATGATTATCTGTTGATGGTTACTATAGTTGTTAACTTGGTCACACAAGATTCATCCACTTTGTTATTACAGCATACCTTTTTCCTTCCCACTTCATCATATGGGAGTATGGTAGCTACCACACTTGTGATGCCTTACCCATGAAAAATCCAAAAGTAAGCAGACAACATAAAGTAGAATCCTAAGATTCCATTTATCTTCCAAATCATGCTAAAATTGGAAAAAATAATTATTAGAAGTTGGGAAAGTTATTTGCTTCCTAAAATGCTAAACTCTGACAGTTTGTTCTTAAACATAAAATCTCCCCCATTTGACACCTTGGCCTTCTTGTCCAGGCTTACAAATCTCACTCCAACAAGTTCAGTTAGTTTCAAATGAGAATTTTATGTGATTAATATTAATGGACACAAATGGAACCAATAAAAGAAACACTGTCTAAAAATGATTAAAGGGCTGGCGAGATGGCTTAGTGGTTAAGCGCTTGCCTATGAAGCCTAAGGACCCCGGTTCGAGGCTCAATTCCCCAGGACCCACGTTAGCCAGATGCACAAGGGGGCACAGCATCTGGAGTTCATTTGCAGTGGCTGGAAGCCCTGGCGCGCACATTCTCTCTCTCTCTCTCTCTCTCTCTCTCTCTCTCTCTCTCTCTCTCTCTGCCTCTTTCTCTGTCTGCCACTCTCAAATACAAATAAATAAAAATAAACCAAAAAAAAATTAAAAATGACTAAAACTGGCGGACAGATGCTGGGAGATACAAGAAAGCACTGAAAACATTCCTTTTTTATTCCTTTAGCATCTTGACTTTTGGTATTTTGGTTACAAGGTCACAAAAGGCAGTTTAAATGTTCAGATTTAGATTTCAAATTTTGTTTTTTTTCCCTATATAATTATTTTCTCTAGAAAAACACCAATTTTTAATTTCATCCAACATATCTAAGAAGCATTACAGTTTAAGTAATAAGCCACCCATTACTTTAACATATCTATTGCTTGGATAGTCAAGGTATCAAGAAATATACAGTTGCTTTATGGGAAATTTATCTTCCTAAAGATGAAAGTTTGTGGAGCATCTCTATAATTATTTATAAAAAGTGAATTGATGTGTCACTTTTTCTCTGCCAATATATTCTCAAGCCTTTATAGCCAAGTTCAATCAAAATTACCCAGAAATTCTAAGAAAATGTTCATTAACATTGATTTTTCTGCCTCATTTCATTGATATAAGAGATGAGTGAAATATAGCTATTTCATTTACAGGGCCAGTTTTCTTCTCCAATAATGGAGTATCTTTAATAATACGGGTTTTAATAAGAGTATGTGTCTAAGGTGGAAAGTCAAAAGAGTTCTGATTTTTCAGAATCAAACAGAAACATTTTGTGCAATGGAGAGTATACTTGGTGTCTGGTTATGAATCCTAATCTTTCACAAACTTTGAAATATATTTCTAAATCCAAAAATTGTCTTATTTTATTTTACTTCTCTCTTTTTTTCGGGGGGGGGGTGGTCTTTTGAGGTAGGGTCTCACTTTAGCCCAGGCTGACCTGGAATTCACTATGGAGTCTCAGGGTAGCCTTTACATCATAGCAATACTCCTAACTCTGCCTCTCGAGTGCTGGGATTAAAGACATGTGCCACCACGCCTGGCCTCTTTTTGAAACTTAGTAACTAAATACCAATCTAGGATGACAGTACATAAAGATAGGCTACTTGACATGACACTTTCCATCCCCTGAAAGTTTAAATATCAAAGTAAAGGTACAAATGGATAAAATGGAGAATAACAACTAATATAAAATAATTATAACAATAAATTCATATATTTTAAAGCATTATGTATTTATATTATTATGTATATTATTTAAAGCATATTCTAAAAGGGGTGGTTTTGTAATTCTTAATTTTGTGAACATTTCAGAATGTTAGGGATGTCATTACATCCCTAATGGCAAAGTCCCTTAAAAGTCATTGTACAGTGTTTAAGCTTCCTTGTATTTGTACAAACATTATATAGTAACTATATTACATACGGTTTTGTTACTTTTATCAATTGTGGATATCTTATATCTAGAATGAAATGTTTCTGTATTTCATATAAAATTAAATTTATTTTGACCTGCCTGGGCAAGGAGAAATTTAAGTGAAAGTATTCATCTGGTGGGGAGCAAATCTAAGAAGGTACATGAAAGAATTTGACTTATCTGATAACAGTTTTTAAGGCAACAAACTGCTTGAAGCAACAATCTCCAGTATTATAACAAAGAAGTTCCCAACTGGTCCATTGTGAGATTTTTTATTTCATATTTCTTACAAACACAGGGGTATATTTCTATTTTATCTCCCCCATGATGACTAGTTTCAAACTTGAACAAAAGGAATGTGATCTACAATGCTCAAGCATTTTAGCTTCATTCCACATGCTGTTTGTTTAGAGTGAAATTCCTTGGCAGCTTGCTTTGGTGAAAAACTTACATGACTGTGTGTCAGCCACAGAGCATAACAGCAAAAGCCAATATGGTGGTTTACCAAATTAACAAGAACAGCTATCTTCTTTGACAGATTGCTCTGTTTAATTATAGCTGTTGGGGATTGAGTCAGCTGTTTGAACAACAGGAAAAATCAGAGGGTCATTAAGATGGTCTATTAATTTTCTGTCATGAGGCGCTCCGTGTCTGTGATCTGCACATGCGGTGCCGCAGAGCACAGTCCAAGACGCTGCCCTTTAACTCTCTTTTGGTAACTAAAAAAAAAATAAAAGCCCTGTGGTTCTTAAAGTATAAGAAAATTGGTAATATTTTTGATGAAAACTTATTCTTTTTAAAATTTGGTGGATACAAACGTTTCTCTTTCAAAGTAAATCCAAAATATTTTTAAAAAGAAAGAGAAAAATAATAAACTTCCTTCTACAACTGTTACTTGTTCAATACAATAGTTATCAACACATTGTATTCAACATTTTGGTCCATTTTTTGATATAACAGATATAGATATTAAAATATATTTCTATGTTGTCTGTCTTTCAAATGATTCAATGAACTCATATTTTGAGTTGACACATTCTTTAAACATAGAATTTTGGACATTATTGAATAAAACTTCCATTACAAGACAGGTACTCACTAGACCTGGGAATGGCGCTATGATCATACTACATGAAGACCATGTAGGAATCTTAAGAATGGTCTGGAACCATGCATGTCCCTATGCAATCCACTCTTAAGTGCTTCTAACAGACTCAGAATGTTGAAAACATTTTCAAACCTCAGGTGCCAACATGGAGAGGAGCTAGACCTTGAATGGACAGTTCATGATCATGAAACATTTTCCAGAAAGTGCTCAGACCTTAAAACTCCTGTAATGCAGTTTCTAATGTCTCACCAACAATACAGATCACTTTTGTGTAGATAACTTTTGCCTTTTTTTTTTTTTTTTTTTTTTTTTTTTCTAGGTAAGGTCTCACTCTAGCTCAGGCTGATCTGGAAATCAGTATGTAGTCTCTGGGTGGCCTCAAACTCACAGAGATTCTCTTACCTTTATGTGATGGTTTGATTCAGGTTCTCCTCACGAACTTTGGTGTTCTGAATGCTAGGTTCCCAGCTGATGGAGATTTGGGACTATAGCCAGTTTCCCCTTGCCAGTGTTTGGCACACTTACTTGTTCTTGTTGTCCACCTGATGTTGGTGAGGAGATGATGTCCACTTGTTTGTCCATGCCATCATTGCCCTCTGCCATCATGGACCTTTCCCTTGAATCTGTAAACCAAAATAAACTCTTTTTCCCACAATCTGTGCTTGGTTGGGTGTTTTCTGCCAGCAATGCCAACCTGACTGCACCACTTTGCCTCCGGAGTGCTCGGATTAAAGGTGAATGCCACCACATCTAGCTCATATGAAGCTAGATATTTGCTGATACTGAGATTGGATAGTTGGCCTTTATAGAATCAAAGAAGTGTGTAGGAGCTGGAGGAGATTGTTTAGCAGTTACAAGAACTTTCTTGCAAAGCCTTATGAATCAGGTTCGATTTTCCTGGTGCCTATGTGAAGTTAATTGCACAAAGTGGCACTTTTCGTGTTGATTTGTAGTGGCAGACCCTGGTGAACGCATACTTTCTTCTCCACTTCCCTTTCTCTGCTTGCAAATAAGTAAAACAGAAAATAGTTTAATTTTTTTTTAAATTTATTTACTTGAGAGCGACAGAAGAGAAAGAGGCAGAGAGAGAGAGAGAGACAGAGAGACAGAGAGAAAATGGGCATGCCAGGGCCTCCAGCCACTGCAAACGAACTCCAGAGCATGCGCCCCCTTGTGCATCTGGCTAATGTGGGTCCTGGGGAATTGAGCCTCGAACCGGAGTCCTTAGGCTTCACAGGCAAGCGCTTAACTGCTAAACCATCTCTACAGTCCAGAAAATAGTTTTTAAATAATGAAAAAGAAGACATTTTGTTTTAGGAGCTTTACTATCATTGTCTTTGCCTAGAGAAGAAAATGCAGTCTATGTAAGTAAGACCCGTGTCTCCCAGAGAGCCCTTCAATAACTTGGTAGGAGAAAAAGAGGGAAGCAAAAACATGATGGAGCACTGGTAGTCTTCATTCTGTCCAGTACATTGAGGAAAAGGCGTGGCTGCAGAAATAGCACCTAGAATATAAGATGGAAATTAAGAGAAATTGTAGCTGGAGAAATGAGCTTGATTCTTAGGATGCAATTTGTGAATTAAGCAATATAGTGTTCTTGAATGAAATTATAGTCATAAGCACTAAAGCTTCTTAAAACACATCTCTATTTCTTTAAAACTTATTAGGATTAACTGGTCATGCATATAGCTATCTCAAGGAAGCCTTTCAAGCCTCTTTTTTAACTGATCTAATTTGTTATTTATATCCCAAATTTACCAAATCAATTCTTCACTATTAAAATTGCACCAAAGAGAATTTTAATTAAATCACAACCATATTTTGTCTTTTTGTATAATAACATTGAAATTACCTTCATAAAATGAGTTAGCCTTCAAAAAACTGGCTATAAGAAACTAGCCAAACATCTTGACTGTAACACAGACATAGAGAAGTTGGTTATATCTGTGCTTATTTACTAAACATAATTCCATGCTGAGCAGTTATTAGAAAGTAAATATTAAACTCTTTTAAATCAAATACCAGGCTAAATTAAAATGAGAACAAGTAGAGACAAATACAAATATCTGAAGGCTCATTACTTTTCGCTTCTCCAATTCTATGGAGCTACTTCAACAAACCTGAGAAATGTCACTGTAAAGTACTCATGGAGAATTCTACATGGCAGGAAAACAGTGAGAAGGACCATTTGCATTCAGATACTTTGAGAATGATATCATTTGGGACACATGAATACCTATGTCTGTTTCCTCTGATTCCAATAGCATGATCCATGGCTGGTGATGTTTATGATGTAGACATAGAGACTTTTTGTGTCAAGGAACCCTTTGGGAATTGACTACCACAGATGGTATGGCTGATGATCAGAACCCTCTTTCAATTGGCTTGGTCAGTGATTGGTAAAGCCACGTGGTTATGTTGTTCAGACAAGATCACAGACTTCCTGCAATAAAGGCAGCATTTGCTTTAAAACCTAAACAAGATTGGCCTGAATTCAAAGTGAAAATGAGTAAGGTGTACAGAAAAAGTTTAAGAAAATTGGAAAAATAATTATAATCCCCTTAATGAGATATGTATTCATAGATCCTAAAGGACCTTAAAATTGTTGATGGACTCACTATAAGCCTACCAGTTTAACTCTTTCTGTTGTCCTCTTTTGTCTGGACATAGGCCAAAGTCATGAGCTGGTTTGCCTGGACACTCAGGGCATCCTCACTCCAGGAAGAAGGTCTTAACACCCAGGTAGTGACTCACAGACATCTACTGCTGAGCAGCCTGTGTTATCTCAGAGTGTAGCATTCTCTTTTTATCCTTTCTAAATTTTTCTCTTTTAGTCAGGTACAGAGATCTTAAGTTTGCCTATTCTATTGTCTTTCTACAATTCCAAAATAAATTAACCATGTTTTCTTCTTAGACCAATTCAAAATTATTTTATGTCTATCAACAAGAACCTACAAATTGTTCTTTGTTCCCTAAAGGCAAGGCCTGTACTGAGTTTCTTAAGCTTCCTTTCACTAATAAATTCAATTTCAAGACCAGGAAGCCTCATTTCCCAGGCCTTTCCTGCTTTGCTTTCTTTATAGAGACATACAACTCATGAAGACTCAGGCTCACTGTTGGAACCTTTTCTCTGGTTCCATTCAATTCATACCTAGGTGAATCCACTGCTTGTTACAACCGAAGGATATGCAAAATATATGTGTTCTTCTTTTCAATTGCTTTTAGATTTCTTCCAATAAATATTACTTTATCTGAAAGTAACTTGGCTGCCATTGTTTCCTGTTTATACCACACAGAACTATGGAAGCACAGAATAGGTGTCTTCACTCACAAATATTTTAGATTAAAAAAAAAAATTGAAACATAATTTTAATTACCTTTTTTTTTCCTATAGAACTTTGCTTGTTAATGCAAGATCCATTTTTATTAAAATGAATACTTATAGCTGGAGAGATGGCTTAGCAGCTAGAGGCATTTGTGTGTGAAGTCTAAGGATTCATGTTTGACTATCCAGGTCCCACATAAGCCAGGCACACAGTGATGCAAGCACACAGGGTTGTACATGTGCACAAAGGGACCCACATGTCTGGAATTCAATTGCAGTTGATGGAGGCCCTGGCATGCCAATTCTCTCTCTCTCCTTCTTTCTCTCTCTCTCACTTTTGCATAACAAAAGGTAGTCTGCTGAGCTTGCCTTAAAAAAAATGAGTACTTAATCCATAATCATATGCGATATATAAAATAAGAAGAGGTATTTATTGCTTTGTTAGGAATTATCTAGTCCTGAAAACATCTATGTTAGCAAATTAGTAAATAAATATTTATCATAGTATATATAGAAAAGAAAAATATAATATTTAATGTATCATTCAGTTTCTCATAATATTCTAATTGTGACTTAGATTTCTTTATTCCAAGGACATAATGGGATGGACTAATACTTTCTGAATTCTAGTTACTATATTAATTTTAACATAAATTACAGACTGCTAGACATGGAATGAATGAATATTTCAGATTGTCTTATTAGGTAATTGTTTTGTAGTGATTCAAATATAGTCTTGACAGAAATATTTTTCTTAATCAAAATAAAGAAAGATGAAAGGAGAAAGAGGTGCCAATGAAAATATGTTTGTTCACTGAACAAGGAATTACACATAAGGTAGTGAAAGATGCATAATAAAAACCAGTAGGACTGAAATAAGCATGGCATTGTTAAAAAGTAAAAACTTCATCTTAGACTATGTATGTCAGACGATGATAATGACAGTGTGGAAGCAATGGTGATTACAGTGAACAGTTGCACAGTCATGTATTATATTCGTTTCTTCCATTTACCTGGTGGCTTACAGAGCCTATCTCATCCATTTTGCATTTGCAGCACAATGCCATTGACTAGAAATGGCAATCATTGTTGAACAATACTCTTGTGCATCAAGTTTGTAATTGAATAATTATAAACAAAAGAATGGCATGAATGCATCTAAATTTTGCACATGCAACAAGTGGAATGCATGGAAATGGTAGAATTTACTTTATTGATAAACCCTTTATACCTTGCTGGACTTGGAATATAACCATTATTAATAGCCTTTCTGGTTACATAAAAGAAGAGGAAAAGGCAAAAGAGGAAGAAAAAGGGGAGGATAAAAGTAACTCAAAAATTAAAAAGTAGTATTCTAATAGAAATCAGGGCATTTCACTGAGCACCACCAGAAAATTAATGAAATGCAGCCTAAATATTAGAATAATTAGACCCACACCTGGGGACATTCACTGAAATTCCTTCTTGGCATGGTAATATATGACTGCACTGGGGTGCTATTCACTATGAATGACCTCAGAAAAGTAAAGTTGGATGTTTTGTGTTCCTTAGAAAGCAAACAAAAGGCTATGAAATTCACTTTATATAAAATTAAACTCAAAACATTTGATTTTGTTAGAATAGTTCTTAAATAATGCAATGCTGGATCAAAGGACAATGATGACACAGGATCACCAGGCTATGGCTAGGGTTCATCCCAATGGTTGTCTACAGCATCTCATCCCTTAGAGAAATGCTAGTGCTATTCATAAAATTTACCTTTGTAAGTATTATAATGAGAATTTGAAAGAAACATTTTGCCCTTATCAATAATTTGCTAAATAGAATCTTTTATTAATGCTATCATGGGATAATAAATACTTATGCTGACAAATTCTTACAACCAAAGCTGAAGTGTACTGAAAGGTCAGTAGATTCCTTGACTCAACTTAGGAAAAACTGAATAGTAATCCAACTAAAGTTTTCTTTACAAACACAAAGCAAGGGATAGGAAGATTTATGCTATACACATAATACCTGAAACCATCTGTTGTTTGATTTACTAATATGTTGGCCCATTCCTATTAAAATATTTCAAATAGTGCTTGGTAAAAGCTATACAAAGAAATTAATGCTTCGAAAATTCCAGAAGAATGAAAGTATATACCACTGTTACTCAATAAAAGTTATGAAAAAAAGTTTCTTAAGCAAAACCACTAATATTTACTTTTCCTGTCCCGAGCCCTTCTGAGTTGCCTTACTTTCCAGTCTTTCCACTTAGATACCATTATCATCCTTACCAGCCAGGATCCTAAGATTAGTATTCACACACACCTCCCTTGCATTTTTCTGCCACCCACGAGAGAAATAGTGAATTGTGTACTAGTAATGCGATAATGATGTGCCTTTTATGTTAAGAATTATTTGTTTCTTTCCTTAAAGGAATAGTGTTCTTGTGGTTTTATTGCTTTAACTTCTTTTAATAATGCACCTTGGTGTAGGTTGAGCTACAAAGGATATTCAAACTGTGCTTTCTGGCTTATAGAAAGTATTAATTTGGTTTGGATCTGGGATTTTTGTTCTTGTCATCATCTTAATCTTTTTGTTTTACCTTTTTATTTATTTATTTATTTTTATTATTTATTTATTTATTTATTTATTTATTATTTACTATTTATTATCAAGCAGAGATAAACAGGAGAGAGAAAGAAAGAAAGCATGGTCATGTGCCAGGACCTCTTGCCACTGCAAACAAATCCCAGATGCATATGTTACTTTGTGCATCTGGCTTCATGTAGGCATTGGGAAATTGAACATAGGCCATCATGCTTTGCAAGCAAGCACCTTTAACTGCTGAGTTATCTCACCAGCCCTGAGATCTTGGTCACATTCCACTTTTTTTTTTCACAATTTTTATTAACATTTTCCGTAATTATAAAAAATATCCCATGGTAATACCTCCCCCCACACACTTTCCCCTTTGAAATTCCATTCTCCATCATATCCCCTCCCCATCTCAATCATTGTACTTACATATATACAATACTAACCTATTAAGTACCCTCCTCCTTTCCTGTCTCTTCCCTTTATATCTCCTTTTTAACTTTCTGCTACTAAGTATTTTCCTTCTCATGCAGAAGCCCAATCATCTGTAGCTAGGATCCACATATGAGGGAGAACATTTGGCACTTGGCTTTCTGGGCCTGGGTTACCTGACTTAGAATAATCCTTTCCAGATCCATCCATTTTCTGCAAATTTCATAGCTTCATTTTTCTTTACCGCTGAGTAGAACTCCATTGTATAAATGTGCCACATCTTCATTATCCACTCATCAGTTGAGGGACATCTAGGCTGGTTCCATTTCCCAGCTATTATAAATTGAGCAGCAGTAAACATGGTTGAGCACTTACTTCTAAGAACATGAGATGAGTCCTTAGGATATATGCCTAGGAGTGCTATAGCTGGTTCATAGGGAAGATCAATCTTTAGCTGTTTTAGGAACCTCCACACTGATCTCCACAATGGCTCGACCAGATTGCATTCCCACCAGGAATGTAGAAGGGTTCCTCTTTTTCCACATCCCTGCCAGCATTTATGATCATTTGTTTTCATGATTGTGGACAATCTGACAGGAGTGAGATGGAATCTCAATGTAGTTTTAATCTGCATTTCCCTGATGACTAGTGACATAGAACATCTTTTTAGATGCTTATATGCCATTCGTATTTCTTCCTTTGAGAATGCTCTGTTTAGCTCCATAACACATTTTTTATAGGCGTGTTTGATTCCTTATTAGTTAACTTTTTGAGTTCTTTGTATATCCTAGATATTAATCCTCTATTAGATATATAGCTGGCAAAGAATTTTTCCCATTCTGTAGACTGCCTCTTTGCTTTTTTCACTGTGTCCTTTGCACTGCAGAATCTGCAATTTCCTGAGGTCCCAGTGATTAATCTGTGGTTTTAGCGCCTGAGCAATTGGGGTTGTATTCAGAAAGTTTTTGCCAAAACCAATATGTTGAAGGGTTTCCCCTAGTTTTTCCTCTAGCAGTTTCAGAGTTTCAGGTCTGATGTTAAGGTCTTTAATTCATTTGGACTTAATTCTTGTGCATGGAGAGAGAGAAGAACCTATTTTCATCCTTCTACAGATATATATCCAGTTTTCCCAACACCATTTGCTGAACAGGCTGTCTTTTCTCCAATAAGTATTTTTGGCACTTTTATCGAATATCAGGTGTCTATAGCTACCTGGATTTACATCTGGGTCCTCTATTCTGCTCCACTGAGCTACTGTCTGTTTTGGGGTGAGTACCATGCTGTTTTTCTGATTATGGCTCTGTAGTACAGATTAAAATCAGGTATGGTGATACCACCAGCCTTACTTTTGATGCTCATGATTATTTTAGATATTCTAGGTTTTTTTTGATTCCAAATGAATTTTTGCATTATTTTTTCTATTTCCATGAAGAATGCCTTTGGAATTTCGATAGGGATTGCATTAAATATGTAGATTGCTTTTGGTAAGATGGCCATTTTCACACTATTGATTCTTCCAGTCCAGGAACAGGGGAAGTTTTTCCACTTTCTAGTATCTTCTGCAATGTCTCGCTTCAGTGTTTTAAAGTTCTCATTGCAGAGCTTCTTTACTTCCTTGGTTAGGTTTATTCCAAGGTACTTTATTTATTTGATGCAACTGTGAATGGGAGTGATTCACTGATTTCATCCTCTGTGTGTTTGTTGTTAGCATATATGAAGACTACTGATTTCTGTGTATTTATTTTGTATCCTGCTACATGGCTGTAGGTTTTGATCAGCTCTAACAGTTTGCTAGTAGAGTCTTTAGGGTCCTTTATGTATAGAATCATGTCATCTGCAAATCATGATAACTTGAACTCTTCCTTTCCAAGTTGTATACCTTTTATGTGTGTCTCTTCCTTATTTCTATTTCTAAGACTTCCAGTACTATATTAAATAAAAGTGGGGACAGTGGGCACCCTTGTCTTGTTCCTGATTTTAGTGGAAAAGCTTCAGTTTTTCCCCATTTAGTAATATGTTGGCTGTAGGCTTGCCATAAATAGCTTTTATTATATTGAGATATGTTCCTTCTATTCCCAGTCTCTGTAGGACTTTTATCATGGAGGGATGTTGGATTTTGTCAAATGATTTCTCTTTGTCTAATGAGATGATCATGTGATTTTTGTCCTTCAAACCAGTTATATAATGTATTACATTTATAGATTTGCATATATTGAACCATTCCTGCATCTCCTACTTGGTCAGGGTGAATGATCTTTTTGAAATATTCTTGTATGCTGTTTGCCAATATTTTGTTGAGAATTTTTGCATCTATGTTCATGAGTGAGATTGGTCTGTAATTTTATTTTTTTGTCCTATATTTGCCTGGTTTTGGTATCAGGGTGATGCAGGCATCATAGAAAGAGTTTGGTAGAATTCCTTCTTTTTCTATTTCCTGGAAAAGCTTAAGAAACAATGGTGTTAGCTCTTCCTTGATGGTTTGGTAAAATTCAGCAGTGAATCCATCTGGGCCTGGGCTTTTTTTAGTTGGGAAATTAGTGATAACTGTTCGGATCTCCATGCTTGTTATAGGTCTATTTAAGTAATTAATCTTATCTTGATTTAATTTATGTACATCATATAAATCAAGGAAATTATTCATTTCTTTCAGATTTTCATACTTTGTGGAGTATATGCTTTTATAGTGAGTCCCTATGATTTTTTTGAATTTCTCTGGAATCTGTTGATGTTACTTCTTTCATCTCTGATTTTACTGATTTGTGTCTCTTCTCTTTTTCTTTTGGTCAGATTTGCTAAGGATTTATCAATCTTGTTTATCTTTTCAAAGAACCAACTCTTTGTTTCATTAATTCTTTGGATTGTTTGTTGTTGTTGTTGTTGTTTGTTTCTATTTCATTAATTTCGGGCCTAATCTTTATTTTTTCTTCCCATCTACTGATTTTTGGTTTGCCTTGTTCTTTTTTTTTTCCAAGGCTTTAAGGTGAAGCATGAGGTCATTTACTTGCAACCTTTCTAGTTTCTTAATATAGGCACTTAAGGCTATAAACTTACCTGTTAGACCTGCCTTCATTGTGTCCCAGAGATTTTGGTATGTTGTGTTCTCATTATCGTTTGACTCTATAATTTTTTTGATTTTTTTCTTGATTTCTTCATTGACCCATTCATCATTTAGTAGTGTATTGTTTAGTTTCCATGATTTTGTGTATGCTCTATAGCCTTTCATTCTACTGATTTGTAGTTTAATTCAGATAGATCCAATAGAATTCATGGAATTATTTCAATTTTCCTGAATTTGTTAAGATTTGCTTTGTGTCTTAATATATGGTCTATTTTAGAGAATGTTCCATGTGCTGCTGAAAAGAATGTATATTCTGCAGCATTTGGGTGAAATGTCCTGTATATATCTGTTAGGTCCATTCCTTCTATGACCTCATTAGGCCAGATGGCTCTCTGTTTATTTTTTCTTGGGATGACCTGTCAATTGATGAGAGTGGAGTTTTAAAGTCACCCACTAACACTGTGTTTGGTGTTAACTGTGATCTTAGTTCTAATAGTGTTTGCTTGATGAATTTGGGATCCCCCATGTTAGTTGCATATATGTTTAGGATTGTAATGTGCTCCTGTTGGAGTGTGCCCTTAATCAATATAAAGTGACCTTCCTTATCTTTCTTGACCAACTTTGGACTGAAATCTACCTTGTCAGATATGAGGATAGCAACCCCTGCTTGTTTTCTAGGCCCATTTGCTTGAAACAACTTTTGCCAATCTTTCTCCCTAAGATAATATCCATCCTTTCTAGAAAGGTGAGTTTCATGGAGACAACAAATTGTAGGATCCTGCTTTTTAACCCAGTCTGCAAACCTATGTCTTTTGCTTTGGGCATTGAGGCTGTTAATATTAAGAGATATCATTGAAAGGTGTGAACTTATGTTTTCCCTTTTTTTTTTTTTTTTTTTTTGTGGTTCCTGTTCTACCTTTGCTCTCTTGTGTTAACTAGTATTTGAGTATTGCTTGTTTTTCCCAGGTTCCTTATATGTGTGCTTTCCCTTTTCTTCAGCATAGAGAATTCTATCAAGTATTTTCTGTAGAGTTGGTTTTGTCTTAAAATACTCCTTTAACCTGCTTTTGTATGGAATGACCTTATTTCTCTGTCTATTTGAATGGATAGCTTTGCAGGATAAAGTAACCTTGATTGACAGTTGTTATCTTTCAGGACTTGGAATACATCACTCCAAGCCCTTCGGGCTTTTAAAGTTTGTGTTGAATAATCTGCTGTAATCCTGATGGGCTTGCTTTTGTAGGTAACTTGATTTTTCTCTCTAACTGCTTTCAATATTTTTTATTTGGTTTGTGTGTTTGGTAGTTTGATTATAATATGGCGAGGAGAGGTTCTTTCCAGGTTTTGTCTGCCTGGGGTTCTAAAGGCTTCCTCTATCTTCATTGGCATCTCTTTCTCAATTTGTGGGGAGGTTGCTTCTATGATTTTGTTGAAGATGCTTACTATGCCTTTGGAGTGGAATTATTCTCCTTCCACTATGCCCTGAATTCTTATATTTGATCTTTTCATAGTGTCCTGAATATGTTGATGTTCCCACTTATACTTTTCTATAAGTTTGTCTTTCTCTTTGTTGGACTGTATTATTCTTCCACCTGGTCTTCTAGCTAGATATTCTGTCCTCTCCTTCATCCATTCTACTGGTGAGATTTTCTACAGAGTTTTTTATTTCATTAACTGTGTTCTTCATTGCTAGTAATTCTGACTGTTTTTTCTTAATTATTTCTATTTCCTTATTTATGTCTTGTATTGCCTTCTTTATTTCATGAAATTGATGTCCTCCATCTTCTTTAATTCCTTTGATTTCCTCTTTGAGTTCCTCTTTGACTCCTTTGATTTGTTGTCTGACTTCTTTTAATATATTTACAATCATTCTTTTGAAATTTTTCTCAGGAATTTCCTCTAACTTGTTCTCACTTCAGGTCATTTCTGATGCATTAATACTGTTTGGTGGATTTATATTGTCTTGCTTTTTAGTGTTTCTTGTGTTATAATGTATATATTTTTGCAACTTAGATTAAATTAACGCTTGGATTTTCTAGCTAGCTGGGTATTCTTAGCTGCATCAATTGATTTGATGTTATATATTTTCAGGGTAGGAGCTTAAGGTATTAGGTGTGGCTCTTAAGGCTCTCAGAGTATCCCCAAAGGTGTTCCTAGGGGTTGAGTTTCCCTGCTATAGGAGTATTCAAGTAGGCTGAGTGGAAAAAGATACAGGTGGATTCTAAAATTTAACTAAACACTGTACACATTCAATCAAAAACAGCACCAAATATTTATGCAAGAGTAGTTATTATAACAACCAGATCCTCTATCAACAAAGTGGTTAAGATTTCTGGTCTGTTGAGGGATCCAAGTCAGCTTGTGACCAAGTGAGACCCTTCCCTGGTGCAATCAATCACAGTTACCTTTTGGGATAATTTTGGTCTCAGTCAAGTTGTTGGCTGGGTTGTTGGGCTGCTGTCCTGATTTCTGGAGCTATGCACTGGCTTTTCCTGTGAGGAAAACCAAACCTCGCAGCTGTGGTCCTGCAGATCTGCAACCCCGCTTCTGTAACCGCTGCTGCTGCTGCTGAAGCTGCTGCTGCTGGATCTGTTGCCACTGCTGCTAAAGGTGCCACTGCTGGGTCTGTCACCACTGCTACTGAAGCTGCTGCTGCTGCTGCTGCTGCTCTAGCTGCCACTGATGGAACTGCTGCTGCTGCCACTGAAGTTGCCGCTATGGGCTCCGCTGCTGCTGGGGCCACTATTGCTGGAACCAGAGCCACTGATGTTGCTGCCAGACCCTGCTCCTGCTTGGGTCCTTCTGTCAGCTCAAGTTGCCATTGCTGGGTCCTGGGACCACTATTCTGTTCACTAGATCTGGGCTCTGGCAATGGGGGAGGGAGGGAGCCACAGCTTCTCTAGTTCTCTCGCTGTTCCATGTGTTCTTCTACCTTGTGATCTGCTCCTCCATTGTTCACTGCCGCTTTCCCTTCACTTTTATTGAGTTGCAGAGAGCTCCAGTGTGAGTGGAAACTCCCTGCACCTGGCTTTTCCTGCAGCTCGAGACAAGCCTGGCAGCTTTCCGGTGGGCTGCCGTCGCCACAGTTGGCAGACCTACTGGGGCCACTTTTGCTAGCCTATGTGGGTTCTGGATGCTCTGGGTCTCTTCTACTTCTCTCCTGCCATTTCAATTTCCTATACACCTCACGTTTTAGTAAAAGTGTGTATTTTGCTGAGTTTTTTTGGTCTTTTTCCCTCCTAGGCTGCTTTGGCATGGTATCTATACCACCATCTTCCACATTTCACTTTTTGAATGCTGTTTTTTTTTTAAACAGTGTAGCAAATTTATGCAAGATTTTGTTAAACTACCATAAGTATTCAGACAGCTATTTATTTTGCATACGGTTTTAATATATTTTTATGTTCATATGCTAGATGATTGAAAGAATGATAGTAAGAAACATAGTCTTACCTATTTCAGAAAATTAAAATCTTCAGATTGCACAGGTTGACACAAGTAGGTCAGATTGAAAATTTGTTCAAAGCTAGGAAACCACAAGGAAGGGAAGAAAATATATTGATCTCCGGTATTAGTTGAGATACTGGTTGCAAGAGGCTTGACAGATTTAAGAACTAACTTGAGTTTGTCCCATATGGCTTTCACAGTGATGCAAGACATAAACACTAAAGCAGATTGATGCTTTCAAGGTAGGACCAGCACTAAGATGTAGACAGGTAGACATCAAGAACCACAAGATTTAATAACTGAAAAGCAGATTTTCCTCACCCTGGCCACCATCAATTTGATGGCTAAGGAATATATAGGGCAAAGAATGTATGTTATTTACAGAAAGTTACACATCATAAGTGAAAGAATCAGTGTTTCTCTTCCTGAGTTAGTTTTCTCCATCTTTTTATATTATTTCAGGACAAGACAAGGGAAATAGTGAGAGCCACAATCTATAACTGACTAAAGACCTCTTGTGTTTTCTTTTTCTTGCAATGTTGGCTTCAGGCAGGCAGTTTCCTATTGGTCCCATGGGTCTTTACTGACCTGATAGTGATGGGGCCCAGGGATTGCATGGAAGAAACCTTAAGAAGTCAGAGATGTGGTCAGAAAGTTTTAGAAATGATCATTGCTTCTTCTTAACTTAATAGATTCTTCTCCCTCAGTTCTGAAGGCAAGTGGTAAAGTGTTGTCGTAAGAAAAAATAGTCTGTAATTTATCCTTTTGGGCTGTACCTGGCTCAATGTAACTATATTGCTGTCTCTTTGTATCATTTGTTATTCGCTACTTTCCTGTCCCTCTCACAGCTTTCTGTCTTTATTACAGATGGATGTGTTACATCAGTTAGTCTCACAGACTTTGAATGAATCAATGCCACCATTCCTCACTTTTCCTAATTTTTTCCTATTTACTTTATAACTTTTATTTCCTGTCATAGGCTGCTTAAAGTTATTCTTTCTATTAGAAAACTCTCCAACTTCAAAATGACCTCTCTCTCTTTGTTTTTTTTACTCCCTTCATCTCCATGATTTTAGAAGTTAGGAAGTAGTTTATTTTTAAACACACATTGATGGTGAAATAAAATCATTGATTGTCACATTCCTGAGCACCTGTTGTCTTTTTTTTTTTTTTTTTTTGCCTCTACATAAAGTCACCTACACTGATTCCCACTCTGTTCCAAAGATATGTTTCAAAAAATCTTTTTTGTCACGTATTAATCCCACCATTTCCTTTCTGTTTAAAAATATTTTATATTTTAGTTATTTGCAACACAGAGAGAGACATTTTCCAGGCTACATGCTCCTGATTGCCATTTTCTTAGGTCACACGCACACACACACACACACACACACACACACACACACACACATTTTATTTTTTTAAATCACTTTATATGTTCCTGGTCTTGATATCCCAATGATATACATAAAATTTGCAGTTAATATTTTTTTAATTGATGTTTATTTTTATTTAGTTAAGAGCGATAGAGAGAGAGAGAAAGAGGGAGGGAGAGAGAGAGAGAGAATGGGCATGCCAGGGCTTCCAGCCACTGCAAATGAACTCCAGACGCGTGCACCCCCTTGTGCATCTAGCTAACGTGGGTCCTGGGGAATTGAGCCTCGAACCGGGGTCCCTAGGCTTCACAGACAAGCACTTAACCTCTATGCCATCTCTCCAGCCCTGTAGTTAATATTTATTGCCCAATATTTCACTTTCCAGTAACATGCCTTCAATATCATATCTGTCACTGCCTAAAATAACATTGAGATCAACAAAATTTCCATTACTTTAGCCACTGCCTAGTCTCATTCTCTTATCATACCTAAAATCAATATTTAACTAAAAATGCAACCCTACTTACAACTACCTTCAGAATGGTCTCTTCTAATCACTTTTGCTCTATATTATTGTCATGGGATCTTGGACCCTCACATCTGATACACAAGATTTTGTTCCTCACATATCTTTTTTCATATTCCATAATTTTCACTTTATTTTTATAGTTTTCATCTATCATATTTGATTCTAAAATCTGTCTGGCAACTGGACTTTTTCTGAGTTCTATACATGCACGTTAAACTATCCAATGGATATTTATATTTGGAAATCTATGAGATAACTTAATTTTAATATTTATTTCTAAAAACTTTTTGCTCATTATTCTCTGCTAATTGGTCTTTTAATAATTATAATTCAGGCTGTTGACTTCTTAGTAGGTGTCTACACGAGACATTGTATTCATTGATGATAGTCAGTTATCTGTCATTATGCAAGTTGACTTTGAGTCATCCCCTAGTGGGGATCATGCTCCAGAATCCACTGTCAGTATGTTTGTTCCAGAATTATTGTTTCCTAACTTGTTAACTTCAGTAGCTGCTTATCTAGATTCTGTCCCTTCTGCCACACACCCTTCTCCAAAGAATTTTCATCACATCCTTTATAAAATGAAATCCATCGATTATTTCCTACTCCCAGCAGGATGAAATCCAATTTTATTACTAGCATATACTGAACCTTCACTTTAGTTGAAGGTTTGTTCTTTATTAGATGTTAAGATTTAGATAAGTGATTAGCCAGTCTATTTCCCAATTTCCTCATCTGGAAAGAAAAAAGTACCAACAGGTTTTTTGGGTTTTTTTCCTCATGCTAAGATCAGGGTGGGACATAGTTGGATTTTAGTTTGCAGATTGTGCTGTTCTGGGTAGTAGATGGCCTTCCTCTTTATCTAGCCTCACAGGGCACAAAGAAGGCATGAGAGTTTTCTGAGATTGCAGTAATAAAGTTAACAATTCACCTTAGAACCGAATCCCTAAATCTGCATTTCCTAATCCTATCACATTGTAGGTTAGGATTTCAATATGTGAATATTTGGGGGACAAAAGTAATTGATCTATAGTAGATGTCTTGGAGAAAAAATGGTTGTGCAGCTAAAAAACAAAAATCTGTGCAGCTTTGGATATGATTTCAAAGGAGGCTGTGATTCCTTCAACTTCAGTGAGAGGAAGACATCCTTGAGGAAAAGGAAAATAGATGACTTTTCCTGTCAGAATATCTTCTGCTTTCCAAGAGTTCATGTTTTTTTTTTTTTTATTTAACTTCAAATATTTTTTCCTACATAGCAATGGTTTAAAGATTGGGTAATTATCATAAGTGCCTCTTGAAAGTTTTATACTGTGGTTTCAAGGCACTGAGCTAAAGATGTATACCATTTAAAAATGGGTCCATTCTTAGTTTGTTAACAAATCATGACTTTGAGTCTAGGATATCAGATGTTCAATGACAGTCCATACATCAAATCATGCTACCTAAAAGAATGTACCTTGACAGCAGTGAAGTCATGTCAGATGAATCAACAAAGATGACCTAATTGACATTTCTGAGGGTACGTGGAATATATATTGCTGCTTAAGATCACTAGTTATATAGAAATGTATTCTTGATTCAGTGATTATCCAATAGTAAGGTGTTTATGAAACCTTATCTTCTTTGCTTTCTACATAAGGTAATGATGTTTGTGATAAATATGGCTTTCTGTCATGAGGACTATTTCCATTTCTTAAGAAAGTTTTAAAGGTGTGGCAGTAATATGGGGTCCAGTGTCTCACAAGTAAGAACATTGGCTCATGGAATGTGAGGCAAAGTTTTATTGGGTAAAAACAGAGAAAAGGAAGAAAGCTGATGCATTAGGTCCTGCATCTCAGAGTTCGGTATCTCAAGATGCAGCTCTGATCTGTTCGGAGAGTCAGCTTTTATTGGAAATAAACACATGATGTTTATAATAAAAAGAGGATCTGGAGTTCAACCACAAACTAACATACTGTCAAACAAGTGGGGCCTATTACAAGATTTCACAAGGTTACATAGGTCACATAGGTGAAACTGAGGCAAGAAACATTCTATGCTATGTAATCACAAAGATATTTAGAAAAAAGAGATAGAGAGATGGCATGGTACATTCCACAGAGGGATCACCCCATTTCTTAGGTAACAATAAACACCTGCATTGCACGGAGGGATAATCCCATTCCTTTCCCATTCCATTTTCCATTCCCCCTCTGATATTACACTAAGTCAAATCCTTGACTCATGAAGAACAGTGTCTAGGGTATTTTCATCTAAGGGGGTGTGTTGTGTCTGCAATACCATAAATTTAACAGAATTTATTCTGTCCTTTATATATCTACTTAGAGCATTAATAACTCATGGTTCTATGGTAAGGCCTAAGAGCAGTAGTATCAGGGGCCCACAATAGAAGAGACAAGGGATGTTAGCCATGGAGACCAACTAAACATAGACTATAACGGATTACTAGTGGCTTGTCTCTGAAGTTCTTTCTTTGAGATTTTCTCTAACTAAAGACAGTATATTCAGATTATTCCTAATTTATTGGCATTAAAGCAACAAGTTTTACTGAAAGCCATACATAGGCACCCTTGTTTCAGAAAAAGAAAGTCTAATCCTCTTCTATTTTGTCCCTTCTACTTTCACAGCCATTGGAGTAATTAGGATGACCTGGTAGGGGCTCTTCCAATGTCCCATGATGGTGTCTCTTGATCCAAACTCTGTCTCTGAGCTGAAAGGAATGGGAGAAAACTGGACTCTTGGACTTGGATAGAAAGAAACCTTTCATTAGAAAAGTCTGTTATCTGTTCAAGACCCATCCTAGGCAGGATGAGGAGAGAGGTTCCATACATAATTTATTTTGTAAATATAAAATTGTATTTTCATAACTATATTACAGTGCCACATAAAGGTTAAATCAGAAATTTCATAAATTTTTAACTGAAAATTAGTGCAAAAATGATTGTTTTATATTTCTGGAGTAAATGGGTCCATATGCAACATCAATGAGCAAATAATAAACTATAACTGGTACACTAAAACAATTTCAATTACTTCTATAAAGAATGGATTACAACACTAATGTGCTAGCCTCCTGAAAATTTAGTTGGAAATAGGGAACAGAGGAATTTCATGTGTGAAATAGTACAGATTTGGTGTCAATTAACCTTTTAAGCACCTGTAAAGCATACCTGAGCAGCAAGAGAATGAAAATGAAATTCTGCTCAGTACATGAAAATACCCTCTACCTTCAGTCTTGACACCACTGATCTGAGGCAAGTACCGAGTAGACAAGCCAGGGTTCAGCATAGACTCAGGTGGAAGAACTGCCTAAGGGGTGAGGTGTATGGAGTGCCCTCCAGCAGTCACACAACATCCTTACACTTCTTACCCTGTGTGCAAGGGACAAGCCCTGAGTTTTTCAAAGATGCCAAAGAATACTGGAAAGAAGAGTAGGATTTTCTTGGAAAGATTGCCCATACATAATTTTAAATGGAGTAATTTCTTTTACAAAAGGGGTATACCTGGCCCTTAACATGGTGGAAGGGAAGGAGTCCCACCTATCTTTTGCCGGTCTCTTGGGTTAATTTAAAGTCTCCTTCAAGGTCCAATTCATCCTTTCTATCTGTCCTAAAATTTGGGGATCATAGGCACAATGTAATTTTCAATTAATCCCCAATGGGTAGGTTAATTCCTCGTGATTTAACACAAAGGTAGACCCATTATCTGATCTTATCCTGATCTGCAACCCATAGCAGGGGAATTATCTCCTCTAACAATTTCTTAGTCACTATTTGGGCTGTCTCAGACTTGGTCAGGAAAACTTCTACCCATCCTGAAAAGGTATCAGCATAAACAAGTAAATATTTATGCCCATACTGATCTGGCTTTACCTCTGTGAAATAAACTTCCCAATATCTACCTGGCTCTGTTCCCTGCTCCCTCGCCTCCATTGGTGGTACCTTACAAGAGGAGGCATTGTCTGTTGCCAGGCCTGACATAGGGTGGTGGTGTCCTTGATGACTGAGTCCATGCCTGGAAAGAAAAACTCTTTCCTTATTAGCTCAGCTAACTTTTTGTTTCCTAAGTGAGTTCCTTCATGTAGTTGCTTAGCCAGTCTGTGCCCTGAGGCTTGGAGAAGCAATAGTAGACCATTCCCCAGTTGATACCATCTTTTGGGGGTCTGTTCCTTTATCAGATGAGAGATGAACTGTAGGTCATATTCCATGTACGTTGGTGGCTGAGGAAGAGTAGGTGCTGAGAGGGTGACCAGACAATCTGACGGGTGCTGAGAGGCAGCACTCTTTGCTGCTAGTTCTGCCAGTCTGTTCCCTCTTGCTTCTGTGGTCTCCCCTTTCTAATGACCCAGACAATGGATTATGGCTACTTTAGCAGCCACCCAAAAGGTTGCCAATGAGTCAAAATTTTATTTTTTATTTTTAATGAATTTACCTTCTGTTGTTAATAGCCCTCACTCCAAGTAGATGGTCCCATGTACATGTGCCATGGCAAATGGGTAGATATTTACTGTCTTGTCTTTTCCCAATGTCAGAGACTTGGTCAGTACTATCAGTTCATCTTTCTGAGCTGACATACCCTGAGGTAGGGGCTCAGCCCATAGGGTTTCTTCCAAAGTCATTAGAGCCACCTCTGCATACCTTATTCCATCCATGACAAAGCTGCTGCCTTCAGAATACATCACCAAATCAGGGTCTTGCCAAGCCACATATGTCAGGTCTGGTTGGAGTCCATGGAAGGGAGAGGTGATCTCTAGGTAGTCGTGCAGAGGGGTTGATGCCTCATCAGTTTCTGGCAGGAGGGAGGCTGGGTTCAAAGCCTTGGTTTGACTAAATTGTAGCTTCATTGATCTAAGAGCAAGGCCTGATAGTTGGCTATGAAAGAGTTAGAGAGCCATTGGTCTGGGGGGGGGGGGGGCTCTTTAGAAGAGTCTCTATCATTTGTGGAGCCATAATTGACAAAGTCTGGCCCAAGGTTAATTTGTCAGAGTCTCTGTCAGAATAGCAGCAGCAGCTGCAATAGCCTGGAGACAAGGGGGCCAACCAGTGGCTACTGGGTCTAGCTTCTTAGACAAGTAGGCCACTGGGCAATGCAATGGCCCCAGTCTTTGAGTTAGGATTCCCCTGGCTGTCTCCTTCTAAGTGTGGAAGCACCAGGGCAGAAGCTGATATCAGACCTGACTTTAGTTCTTAGAATGCTTACTTCTTATTTTCAGTCCAATTCAAATCTTCCTCTCATGACCTCATAAAGAGGCTTGGCAAATTCAGCAAACCTTGGGATCCAAATTTTGCAATACCCTACAGCTCTGAGGAATTCGTGGATCTGTTTCTTAGTGGGAATTTGAGTGATGGCCTGACTCCCAGAGGCTGAGAGCATATTCTTACCTACCTTGGAGTTTGGGTCCCAAGTAGGTTGCCTTACACACACACAGTTGAGCCTTCCTAGGTGATACGCAGTAGCCCAGATGTTGCAAGTTGTCCAGGAATTGCTCTGTGGTAAAGAGGCATTCCTCCTCCATTTTTTCAGCTAGGAAGAGGTCATCCATGTATCATAAAAGAGTTGCCTTAAGCATTTTTTTTTTGGTGAAAGGACTTCAAGGCTCTATGAAGAGCCTCATCAAAGAGGGTGGGGAAAATTTTAAATCCCTGTGGAAGCCTAGTCTAGGTTAGCTGCCCAGTGATGCCTTGTTCCAGGCAAAAAATGGGTTGACTTTCCTTTGCCAATGGAATACTAAGAAAAACATCTTTTAGGTCCAGCACATATTTATTTGCCTTTCAGGTGGAATCATACTGAGCAAAGTATAAGGGCTACCTTGTAGGACCTTGTGCCTTCTGAAAGGTAGCCATCATAACCTTAGCCATTCTCTTAGCCTATCAATCTTCTGGAGAGTCTCTATTATTATATATCCTGGCAGCAATCTCTATCAACTCTGAAAGAAGTTTATACTCAAAGTTTCTGAATTTCTTTTCTAAGACATGGTGTGGGCTGAATTATAAACACAATGTTAATAGCTTGCCTATCCTCAGGTGCCTCAGGACCTATGTGTGTGTGGGGGGGGTATGTTCCATATGCTTCCTTGCAGCCTTTCTAGGAAAGCAGCAGGGGAGTCTATGGGCCCTTGGGTCACTCCATTCACCTTAGACAAATTGGTAGGGTGCCAGTCAGTGGCTGCCTGTAGACCACCCATAAGAGTCTGGTGAAAGAGGTTAAGGGACACCCTAATTTCAGTGGTGTTGGGATCCCAGTCTGGTTGCATGGAAGGGAAGACCTCATCAATAAAAGTAGGTTTCTCTGTGAAGTGGCCACCAGTTCCCAACACTAGTTTCGTGGCTTCCATTCCAATTTTCTCATGTTCCTCTGTGGTGGGCAAGAGGGTCTGCAAGAGTTGCTGACAGTCTTCCCTTGTGGGCTAATGGGTATAGAAGACTGTCTCAAGAAGGGATATTAGAGAACCTGCTTTAAGTCAGATTTAGGTTTAGAAATAAGCATGGGGGTGCTTAGGAATCAAACCTAGGTTTGTAGGCTACCCACATAAGCATCTTAACCATTAAGTCATCATTTACTTGATATCATTTTTATCATCTGTTTATATCCTGATATACATTTTAGGTAAGTCTGATATTTGCCTTAGGTAAGGAGTCTGTAACATGATCAAGTACCTTGACTCAGTTTACCTATTCAACTTTTTGTCTACTGAGAAATTTCATCTAACATAAGACATGACTCTGGGCATTCAAAAGAGAAAAACTATAAAGAGAAACAAAGTTATATGCTGTTTGTCATTCCATTTTTCTTGTCAGAGACAATTAGCCATTATGTCTCTGGATAGGGTCAGGGGGACACATTGCTTAAACTTGTATGAGGTCTGAGATAAAGGGGGTGTCATTCCTTTTTCCAGAGTACAGCTTGCCATGACTTTAAATAGCATATAACAATAAGCAAGAGCAAAAGGAAATGACAGAACAGGGAGCTAAACATCCTAAGATTTCTTGTCTTGCTCTACAGTTGTTTGTTTTTATCTAGGAAATTTATTTTCTCCATTCATAACACATAAGATGATAAGGACTTGTCTATGTCTAACCTGGTTAGACTTCCAAAAAATATGAATTACATCTGTGCTTTTGACTTTGTGACCCATCTAGCATAGGGCATCACCTGTGTCTAATGTAAGCTGAATTTACATTAAGTCTATGTTGCTATATAAAATTTTTAGAGCATCTTTAAAAGTGTGTAAAAAGTTGAAAAATCTGTAACTTTAGGCATGGTGTTAAGATTTAGCCTGAATATTAGCTTTCTGCTCCTTAGAGAAAATTAATTTTAGGCAAAATTTGGTCTTTTTAGATCTCTTACATCCTCTCTACATATGCACAACTTCATCCATATACTTTAACATTCTGATCTAAGTTCCATTCCAAAATCATTTTAATCAAGCATTCTATGCCCCAAATTGAAAAAAAAAAAAAATGCCTTCCTAGTTCCTTCAATCATCTCATCTTAACATATAATTAACCATCTTTCTTATAAGACTACTAAGAAAAACTACACCACATTGATTAATCTTGTTACCTACTGACAAAGAAGCAAGTTGTCTGACTTCAATGAGTTATCCATTTTACTAGTGGAAATTTGTAGAGAAAAAGCCTTCCTTAGTATTTAGGTCACCAAAAAAATCTCTACCTGACAAACAGACTTGCTTTATAATACCAGTATATATACCTTCAGGTTTTTATATACCCCATTGATTTGAGATAGCTCCTGTTAATAACCTCCATGAAATACGCTATCTATGAATACAGGCACAACATGACAACTATTTGGGGATCATCTTTATCAATACTTCTAACACATTTGGAAATTTTTTTTTATTAGAAGTAACTAAGGCAAATTTTGTTTGTATCTTGAGGCAAGCTGGCCTAGAACTCAGGCTAGTTGCCTCCTCCTTTTAAGTAACAGGACATTACAACCTTTTAAAATAGCTGGCAAATTATGAGTCACTACCTCAGAGAGAACTTTGTTGATTTTACTAATCCTCTACTTAAGTTGAAGTTGACCTAGAACATAAATTCAGTAATTATATTTATGAGATCATGTAACAAAATGTGGCTTTGGGGCTGGAGAGATGGCTTAGTGGTTAAGCGCTTGCCTGTGAAACCTAAGGACCCTGGATTGAGGCTCGGTTCCCCAGGTCCCATGTTAATCAGATGCACAAGGGGGCGCACGCGTCTGCAGTTCATTTGCAGAGGCTGGAAGCCCTAGTGAGCCCATTCTCTCTCTCTCTCTCTCTCTCTCTCTCTCTCTCCCTCTATCTGTCTTTCTCTGTGTGTCTGTCGCTCTCAAATAAATAAATAAAAATTTTTAAAAATGTGGCTTTGATTATATAAAATTTTAGCTCACCTTAGGCTTTAGTTAAATCTGACTTTTAAAGAAAAAAAAAAACCCTTGAAATAAATAAAATGCCAACAAAAGCTTTAGGAGAGACCTGTTGGACTATTTGAATTAATAAAGAAATCAAAAGATGTCTATAAACAATGTCTTATTTGTTTAAAGCCCAAACAAAAGAGGAAATATCAGGCACAGTTCAAATTAAAACAATTTACTTATTTTTTATCAAGCAATTTAAAAGTTACATGGTTCAAAATGTAGAGTCAGGCTATTACATTGGAACCTTGAATTGGAGATCTTCCTGCCTCTGCTTTCCAAGTAGCTAGGATAATAGACCTAGCTCATTTTAATGATTATATATTGTTTTCTGAAGATCTTCAAAGTGCTTTTTTAAAGGAGATTTTTCTACAGAATGATATTGACCCATATTTTCAAAGAGGAGGACAAGACAAACAAACACAACACCAAACACGTACATGCTAGCAATAATGGCTCTCCTGACACTGCCAAGTGGCTGTCAAACTGAATCTGAACCAGAAACAGATGCATGTCAAACCAAAACTGAGCCAGAAACAGATCTCCATTTGAATCTCCAAATGGAGCCAGAATGGTCAAGAGTAGTCCCTTGATCCCTCATCCATGGGAATTAATGCTGCATCCAGAAAAAGCATGAAAAACAAAAAACAAACAAAACAAAAAAAAAAAAAAGAGAAAAACCAGAAAAAAACAAATGAAAACCAAAAAGAGTGGAAAAAGTAACTCTGGAGGTTTCTTACCCAATAAAGGTTGGGACCGGGAGTCCTGAACAAAAGTTCCCCATCAATGGATTGCTACAAACTCCAAAACCAGTAACATGCAGACAGATGGAGATATGATTCTTGCGCTGAGACTAGGGGTTCCTTCCCAAGTTTGGTCACCCCAGAGTAGGGGAGGGAGGTCTTGAAATGCGGATGCAGGGAGAGCCCCCAAGATATTATAAGGTCCAGTGTAGCACAAGTCAGTCCATTGACTCACAGAAAGTGAGACAAATTTTATTGAGCAAAAAGAGAGAAAAAGAAGAAAGCTGGTGCATCAGGTCGGCATCCCAGTGTTTGGGATCTCAAGATTAAGTCCTGATCTGTTCTGAGAGTTAACTTTTGCTGGAAATGATCACATGATGTTTAAAGTAAAAACAGGATCACATACTGCTAAACAAGGGTGAAGGACTATTCCAAGAAGTCACAAGGTTATGGAGATCACATAGGCAAGAAACATTCTATGCTATATAATCACAAAGACAATTAGAAACAAAGAGATACAGAGAGGTCATGGTACATTGCACAGAAGGATCATCACATTCTATTTTCCAGCAGATATCTTCAGATTTGCTGAGATGAACTTCCAGACCAGGCCCATGGAGGAAGGGATATTTACTGGAGCTTATAGATCCAGGTGAAGTTCCATAATGGTAGAAGAAGTTGGCCCCTTCTTAAAGGACCAAGGAGAGAAAGAGACGGGCCACAAGCCAAAAACCACAGGGCTGAGCACACTTCAGGAACTCCTGGCAGAACTAGATACTTTGCATATCTTTACATAGGAATTGCAAACCCGCCACCACACATTAGGGCTGGACTCTAAGATTTTCCCAGTGACACTTTTTCCAGAAAGGTGGTTGCAGATCTAAACTACAAACTAATAAAACACTGAATATATTGAGGGCCATCTATTCAAACTACCACATTCTTCCCTGGCTCCCAATAGATTTAAGACCATCACACAAAGTAAACTGTGTTCAGCCCAATTTCAATGGTTTCCACAGTCTTTACCAAGTTAAAGTAGTTCCAAAAATCCCAAGTATCCTCTTGAAATTTAAGATTTTCTCTTAGCTGTGAGTTCTTTAAAAGCAAACAAGTTATATACTTTCAACATATTAAGGCATATAGAAAACATTTTTACCTGGTATAAGTCATAGCAAGAAGAGACTAGAAAAATGCAAAGTCTACCAACATCAAACAAGCATCAAACTTCTGCACTTCAAGTCCATCAAGACCAGAGACTGACAGTCTGCAGATTTTTCAATTCTATCCCTCCAGAGTGGTCAGGGAAAACTTCTATCCCAGGCCAGCAGTGCATTCCATGGTAGCCCTTGCACAGTCCTGGTATATCCTCTTTCCACCTTTATGTAATCTACAGTCCATCTTCCAAAGGCTCTTTCAGTATGTTTATTAGGGTAATAACTCCCTACCTATATTCTGCATCTCAGCAGCAGCTCCTGGAAACGTGTGCAATTCATGACCACTACATGCATTTGCAATGCTTCCAAAACCAATATCAGGTGTACAGGACATAGCCATATTTTAAATTCATGGATGAAATATATCATGACTTTGAAGAATAGGTTCCTTCTTCAGTCCACTCTTTCCAAAAGACCTTACACTCCTATCATAGTCTTTGCTCAGGTATCCTCGCCATTGTTTTAATGAAAAGTAGGTGAGCCATCTTCCTATGATTGTTAATGTGTTGAAAATTGCAGCTTCAGTAACCTAAAACCAGTCCAAGTGCCTATAATTTTAACTTGCTTGTGGTTCTCCAACTTAAAATTTTAAATCTCTTAGTCCAATATCTTTAGCCAAGCACATCAGTGCAATAAAATTTTAACCTGGATCAAACTCTCTTGGCCTGGCTAGCAGAACACAGCCAGCCCTTATACCAGTAGCTCACTTCCAACAAAGCCCTCTATAGTCTTTCCTTCCCCTTAGAAAGTTTATAAGCCAAGCCTCCAAGTCCATAAGCCTCTAAGTATAATACTCACTATACTTAGCATTCTCAAACTCTCATCAGAATAGTCCATAAAACTTTCCTTACCATCCCAGAAGGCATCTTCAGTTGCAAGCACAAAGTCCATTCCTCCAAAACAAATGTTCCAAAAGACCAAAATCTACATGAACAGGTTCATCTCACCATACTTCTGGAAACAATTTCTGTAGCAGACAGCTTCAGGTCACTGAGATGAACTTCTAGGCCAGGCACAGCTATGGAGGAAGAGCTATTTATTGAAACTTACAGATCCAGGGGAAGTTCATAATGGCAGAAGAAGTTGGCGCCTTCTTAAAGGACCAAGGAGAGAGAGAGAGAGAAGCCACATGCCTGAAGCCACAGGATATAGCACACTTCAGGAATTCCAGGTGGAACTAGTCACTTTGCATATCTTTAGATTGGAATTGTAAACCCTCTACCACATCTTAGTGCTGGATCCTAAAATCTGCCCAGTGATACTTCCTCCATCCAGGTAGATGCTGATCTAAACTAAAAACTAATATATTAGGGGCCATCTATTCAAACTTCCACAAAAGACATGAATTTTAATTTTGTGAAAGCTAAAGAGAACATATTCCCATTATGTGTTATATAAAATAATGTTTTGGGATTTTTTGCATATTTGTAAGCATGTTCATATGTGTGTACACACACACACACACACACACACACACACATATATATATATGCACACACATGCATATATGTCAAGGCCAGTGGATAATCTCTGTGTTATTCTCAAGAAATACTTCAACCACTTTTTGAGACATGGCCTCTCATTGGGCATATAGGATAGACTGGCTGGCCAGCAAGGTCCAGGTATCCTTCAGTCTCTGACTCTGACAATGCAAGGATTACAGGTGCATACCACCAGGCCTAGAATTTTACATCAGTAATACTGACTAAACTCATATCCTTATGCTTGTGAGGTAAACACTTGATTGGATGAGCTATTTTAATAGACACTTATGTGGGGATTTTTTTTTTTTTGAAAAGTCATTTTGATCATACTGGGCCTCAGTTTTGAGCCAACATATTCTTTTTTTTTTTTTTTTGGCAACTTCCATGATTATTAACAATAACCCATGGTAATTCCCTCCCTCCCCCCAACTTGTACCTTTGAAACTCCACTCTCCATCATATGGCCTCTCCCTCTCAATCAGTTTCTCTTTTATTTTGATGTCATGATCTTTTCCTCCTATTATGAGGGTCTTGTGTAGGTTTCAGGCACTGTGAGGTCATGGATATCTAGGCCATTTTGTGTTTGGAGGAGCACATTATAAGGAGTCTTACCCTTCATTTGGCTCTTACATTCTTTCCACCACTTCTTCCACAACAGACCGTGAGCCTTGGAAGGTGTGATAGACACATTTCAGAGCTGAGCACTCCTCTGTCACTCCTTCTTAGCACCATGGTGCTTTCTGAGTCATACCACGGTCACTGCCATCTGAAAAGAGAAGCTTCTCTAACCAAAAGTGAGAATAGTATTGATATATGGGTATGAAAATTAACAGAACTGCCTACTGGGAAGTTTGGTGGGCATAGCATATACATTTAGCCAGCCATCAGCAGAAGTTACACCCCTAGGGCTCATGACTACCCCTATTGTAGCTCCTTAGTATGAGGGATGTATTCCTTCCCATGGAGCTGGCCTCCAGTCGAATTAGAGGGTGGTTAGTTTCCCTCATAATAGACATGCCTCTATTTCACCCATTGGCTCAGTTGCCCTGGCTGGCCAAATATGAGGCTTGCAGTCTCTACTGTTGAGTATTTTCACTAGTGATTTCTCTTTCTCCCATTGAACTGCATGCACCATGATGTTTTCCAGCTTCCTGTCAGCTGGTCTACATGCAGGAGGTTTTCAGCTCAGCTCCAGAAGGATTTCTCAGTGACCTTGCTGCCTAAGTATATAGAGTCTTCAGCAATATTCTTAATGTTTTTTAATAAGCCAGGTAACTTACTATGTTGACTGATTTATTGAAAAATAAATATGGTAAAAATATCATAGGGTTTAAGTAACTGAAATATCATGAATTTTAATGTTTAGAGTTTTGGGCATTTTTGCCTTTACTGATAGTATTGAATAGTAATAAAAATAAAGTAAAATACTCGAAGGGCCAAAGAGCAGAAGTCTAACTCCCCACTTCTTAGCCAGCCCCAGTTTGTTTTAATTTAATTTGAAATTAGTTATGGATATATTATGTGTTGGTATAATCATTACCCCCTCCATGTCCCCATCCTACTGAGAGCTCCCTTAGTTGAATTATTGTATTCTTCATGAAATTGTGGGTTATAAGTTGCGAGAACAGCAGCCAGTCATTGAGGAGGGTTGGAGGCAATCCCTCTGGACAACCCCTCCTACACTGTGCCTCTTTTTTACCACCCCTTTTCCCAAAAACTTCCTTGTGTGCCTTGGTGATGTGATTTAGGTCTACATTAGTGTGAGCTTTCAGAAGCTACTGGATTTCTGCTTTGCTGCATTTTGAGTATCCTTAGTGTCTTTCTCCATCACCCTGGTTCGGGTTGTCAAGCTCACCATGGAAGCAACATTCTTGCTGATCACGCTGCTTGCTCTGTGTTTTAACCTGGGACCTAGCTGCTGGGCTACGGGTAGTTCATCTGCTGACAGACAGCCATCTATCTATTCCTGTCCTGATGATAGATTTTGATTTTCCTTATATCTTTCTGCTTTCTGAAAAAGAAAAAACAGATTCTTCTATGAAGAGTGAGATCAGAATAGGGTAAAGGATATAAGCATTGTTCATTTAGGGAGATTTAGTATTACTTTTCTCCAAAGACAATTCACTGGAATTCATAATCTTGTTCTCTGTAGTGTTCTAGCATGGTTTCCAGTTCTTCCTATGAGTTGGGGTTAGGGCTTCTAGTCACTGCAAACCAAGTCCAGACACATGCACCACCTTGTGCATCTGACTTGTACATGCATAGTAGGGAATTGAACCTGGGTCCTTAGGCTTCTTAGGCAAGAATTTTAACTGCTAAACCGTTTCTCTGGACCATCTTTTTAATAAATTATGACAAGGATTTGTTTCATGACCTTTAAAAGAAGTTCTAACTCCATAAGAATTAAATTTTATCTTCAAGTAAGAATAGCAATCATTATTGCCAAATTACTAAAAATTCCATTTTATATAATAAATTGTGTCATAATTTAATTTGCTACACACAAATATATGTAAACACAGTCTTTGCCTTTTCTCTTTTTATGTTTTTATGGTTTGCAAACTTGCTTCTCTTTCTCACTTTTATAGGTGTCTGGAATTCTAGCCCTATTCCATCTCAAAGCCTATTTTACATTTAACCTTTTCATTCCTGGAAAGAGAAAAAGAGCAGGAAAAAATCTACTATACTGCTATATTTATGGTTTCCTCCCCTTTCAGTTGTTATATAACATGTTTTAAGTTGTTTTCATTCAGAGAACCAAGATGCATTAATATGTAGTTTTACACAAGCCAGCATTATTGCCATGACCTGACATATCATTAAAATGACAAATTTCATTCAGGTCCTTCTCCAAACAGATCAACCATTTTAAAAGGTTTATCAGATACTTTATAGTCATATTAAAATTTTGCAAATCCTGCTCTATAGAATTTTTAGCTTTCTAATTTTACATTTCCTACTAATGCAAAAAAAGTGACAGACTCAGTCTCCTTAGTACATAAAATTATGTTCAATATTTGGAATTCAGCACATGCCACTACAGATATAAATTGTCAAGATATATGAAAGTCTTAAACTTTTAGTAACCTGCTTGATTCTAACTATGTGCCCTCTGTTCTTATCACGTCTACAGAGTTATCAAGGCCTGGGCAACAACGAGGTCAAGAGCTTAGTACCATTGGGACTACATGCAGAATTCTGTTTTTGTAAGGCTAAAACTCTCCCTGTGTGGATAAGTTACTACATTTTTAATATTTTTATATTGAAAATGGTTGATGTGAAGTCCATTTTTATTATTTTTAGTACTTAACCATGCGAATGTTCAATGATTATAGAGTTATATTCTTTTGGCTAGACTCTGGACAGTCCAAACACAATTTGCTATACTCATGTTCAACACAGTATCAGGATTTTCATGGAGAAATAGCACAGGATTTGTGATACAGTTTTACCAAGGGATTTTTCCAGGTTAACCAAATATCCCTACTCATTTTATGTTCATCAAAGCATTAACTGCTACTTAATATTACTTAAGTACTTGTTTAGACACTAAGGAAAATAGTAAATGAGTAAAAATGTTTACTTATATATGCTCTCGTGATTTCAGATTGCAAATCAAGACTGTAATTCTTCTGTATATTTAAATATGCTATGCATAGCATGACTTCTCTGTGCTCTGAACTTAAAATTATAGTTTCATTTTTAAATTTTAATTAACTAATTAATTAATTTGACAGAAAAAAGGAGAGAGAGAGAGAAAGAGAGAGAGAGAAAGAGAAAATGGGTGTGCCAGTGTCTCTAGCCACTGCAAACAAACTCCAACACATGTGCCATCTTGTGCATCTGGATCACATGGGCCCTGGGAAATAGAATCTGGGTTCTTTGGCTTTGCATGCAAATGCCTTAACCACTAAGCCATCCCAGCATCCCTACATTTGTATTTTTATTGTTTTATTTATTCATATTTATTTTCTATTTTACTTTGGAGGCAAAGCTTATCTTTGTAATTATAAATGAAAATTATGCCATATCCACATGTGAGCTCATATACTTATGTAGCACCATGAAATAAACATCTACAGTGGATGCCATTGTCTTTGACTTTCAGAATAGTACATGGACATACCTTGTACTAGAAAATTCCTTGACACAATTCTGAAAACTGGGAAGTTCAAGCCTGGGTGCTAATAATTTGGTGTCTGACAAGAGTCATGATCCTATCCTATAGATATCTACCTTCCCAGTGTGTGCTCACAAGGCTTTCCATGGATGCTTTTGAAGATATATTACCTCTCTCACTCTTCTACTTTAAATTTTCTGTTTGGTCTGGTAAAGGGGATTGATCCCAGAGCTTTACATATACCAGGCATGTATTCTACTCTTGTGCACCTTATTTTGTATTGTCACTTGTAACAGTATCCCACTAGAAAGCTTCCAGCCTCATGATCAAATCCAAATGGATAATCTTCCCAAAGTCCATGCTTTAAAAATTAATTATATGAATTTTGTGAACAAGCCACTCATAATAGCTCTTAACAGGAAGATAATTTGAGGATAAGGGGCTGGTGAAATGGTGCATTGGGTAAGAGCACTTTCTATGTACACATAAGAACCTGAGTTTGATTCTCCAGAATCCTTGTTAAAAATAAAGCCAGGCATGGCTGTGCAGGCCTGTAAATTCCCCCAACCCATTTCACTGAAGGGAATATAGAAAGAAAGATTGCTTAGGGTCCCTAATCAGCCAGTCTGAAGGAAAAATAGCAAGTTCAAGGTTCATTATGACATTTTCTGACTGAAACAAAGTAAAAGAGGAGGGCAACCAATCTTTTCTCTGTCCACTGCATGCATACACACAGGGCATGAGCATTTGCCCATACTCTCTCACACATACACCCCAACCATACAAACTATACACACATGCGCAGAAACACAGGAAAAGAGGCTGAGAGAAACAAATAAGGACATATCACATGCTCATCACTAATGTCTTGTGGGAGGTTATTCAGGAATTATTTACATTCTTCACATTGCTTCTTGTAACAGTTTTTATTGGTTTTTAATTTATTTATTGGAAAGCAGAAAGACACAGAGAGAAGAAAGAGAAAGAGAGAGGGAAAGAGAGAGAGAGAGAATAGGCACACCAGGACTTCTAGCTGCTGAAAATGAACTCCAGTTGTATTCATCACTTTTGCTTCTGGATTTACATATGAACTGGGAAATCAAAACCAGGTTGTTAGACTTTGAATGCAAGTGCCTTATCCATGGAGTTATCTCTCCAGCCCCTACTTTTTATAACATTTTCACAGGTATATGTGACTCAGTAAAATTAGAATTAATAAATGTGTATATATATATATGTGTGTGTGTGTATGCATATATATAATATATAATACATATTATATATATATATACATATTATATATATATATGTTTTAAGAAATGTATTTGGGGGTATATGTTTGGTAATATAAATCAACCTACCCATGCAGAAAATAGTTTTCTAAAACTTAATTCTGAAATTTGTAAAGTCTTTTGCCTTTCTTTCTCTCCTTGAAATAAACCTTTAATGTAATGATCAGTTAATATCTATCCATTTCTAAAATGAGTACCATGTAATAATATTTGAAGATTTTTATTTGATATGGAAAATGATTTCTTTTATAAATGTTATTTCTCCTCACTTAAAAATTATCTTAACCTACAGTCAGTGATCTCATCTTTAAGAGTGTTCAGAGTCTGTTCTTTTCTCTCTAATTAATCCATAAAACCTGATCTGAGCCTGCCACTAATACTTCTTTCAGAATGATCTTTCAAAGTAGAAATCATTGCACAATATTTTCCCAAGTTTATTTCTGCATTTATATTTCTAAGCATGCAGATATAGTAAGACAATGAGCTTTGTAGTTAAGCTAATGATGCCATATTTGTACAAGTTTCCTTCTGCTAACACTGTTATCATGCTATTTTTTGAAATAAATGTTGCTGTCTTGCCTCATTGTCAAAAATAATCTTCGAGCTCCACTGCAGTGGAAAGATTGCCCTTTCCTTTTTGTGTTCTTTAGTACTGGATATCAAATAGCTTGTAGAAAGTCCAAAGTTTATCACATAATAAAGGGAATATTCACTAAGTTGTAGTGGTATACTCTCCTACACATTTGAATGTTTCCCCCAGCACCTATTTGAGAACATAACTCACATGACCCTCTATGGTCTGGATATATTTTGTGATATCAGCAATTACCTCCTTCTTCATTTGTGAATATTAAGCAGGAATGTTCAACTAAATTTTTCATGTCTTTGACAATAAGTCTTGTTTTAAATTTGAAAGACCTCTAAATGTATGGGGACAGTTTCTCAGTGTGAGATCATATGCGAATTCTGAATATTTGTAAACCATATGCAAGCTCTGCAAATATTCCAGAATTATATTACATCAAACAAACAATAACCATAGAAAGAAGACAATCCAGAATTCCTAAGCAATACATCAGAAAGGGTCACCAAGAAGCCCCGGGATTTAAAGAAAGCAGAAATTAATGCCTTGAATGGTCTTTTTAGTGCACAGAATTAAATAGATCATTCAAATATTATAAAACAAATGAATTATTTTACTGACTTACTTCACTCTCTGGGTAACATGATTTTTCCAACATCATTTTCAAAGTCAAAATTTTAAGCTTGTCTCCAGTTCTTTCCGTCTACTAATTTCTTAGGCATTTCTGTTGTATGTGGAACCTTCCTAGGAAACTTTGACCAATGTTTCCTCAGCTCATTTGTTAACACTGGTGCCTCTTTTGTGATGGTGGTTCTTTTGACATTATTTTCTACTTTATTAGTATTCTGTCCAGCTCAACTTTTCATGAACCTGGACTCTTGAAATTTCTTTTCTTGACATCATTCTTTCAGAACTGGTATTATTCGTGTTACTTCTATTTACATCCTATCTATTGGTTCTTACACACACACACACAAATCAGCTTTATCTACACATAGGATTTCAATTACACTCTTTTAACATTGGCAACTTTATCTTCAACACATAGCCCTATAGTAAATAGTTAAATGACAGTCTATATTTTCTGTTAATTACTGAATTCTTAATCCAATACCATAACTTTTTATTTATTAAGAATAAGCTTTGTATGGACACATCATGTGTTGGGGCCATCATTTCCCTCCTCCCTGCCCTTAATCTATTGAAGACTAACTTCACTGGGGCTTTTGGTTGGTTTGTGGGTTATGTGTTATGAGAGCAGAAGTCAGTAATTGGGTGGGGGGGATGTCGCTGGGTATGCCCTCCTGACCTATGGTTCTTAAAATCTTTCAGGCACACTTCTGCAAAATTCCCTGAGCCATGGTGGGTATATTTTAAATGTATTTTAAATCTACTTCAGTGTTAAGCTCTCAGTTCTGGATTTATACTTTGGTAAGTGGTTAAGTATCCTCAGCATCCTTCTCCATAACTCTGGCACAGATTGTCTGGCTCACCATAGGAGCAGCACTCATTCATCTCACCAATTCCTCTGTGGTTCCACCTGGGCCTTAGCTGAAGAATGAGGGGTGTAATACCATAACTTTTTAACCAAAAATATTTCTTTCCTACCATGAATTTCTAGTCTTTCATGAAACCATCCTTAATCAATCCATTTACAATTTTTGAACCTCTAGAATGTGAATTACTGCTTAAAGGCCTATTTTCAATTTTATCCTTGTCACTTATAAAGGGCAATTTGACCACACAAGAAAACTTCTAATTTTGCAGTAAATATTCATCTAACTCTTCACTGCCAGCACTTAATGGAAGAATCTTTTCACTAAAATATGCTGTAATTGAGCTCAAGTTATTAAGTGTTAGGCACAGAATATATTCTGCAAATATTATAGTTATTGAGGAATAAAAGGAAACTCCAAAGGAAAGAATATGGACAGTATCTTAGAATATGAGATCAAACCATGAGTGAAATAGACTTCTAATATATGGATTAATTTAATGTACAGGCATGAGGCCCAGTTTGTGTTATACAGGTGATCTGTCATCATAACATGAGTAAGCATTAGTAGAAGTATGGACTAGAATTTTAACATAGAGAATATTTTTCCCATGTCTAAAATTTTCTTTTGATTTAAGATAGTTCTCTGTTTCATGTTCTCAAATTTAGAGTTGTAGATATGGATTTTAATTTAAATAGAAATACCCACACATTTGCAGACACACACAACTGTTTCAACAGAAATGAATTTATAGGACTACTATGATGTCTGATTGAATGTTAACCTTATCTGATTAGAGACACTTAGACATATGGGTAAAGCATTATTTATTCTCAGTACCTCAGTAGATGATCCTTCTTTGACTGAAATGGAAACCTTGGTGGATTAACTTTTAGTAAGCATGATTCATCTGCCTCTCATCTGGCAACAATAGTGTTTCTCCAGGAGACCGATATTTAAGTTACCTTCATTGTTGGCTGTGGCAGTATTTTGTGTGTGTATATGTGTCTGCATGTGCATGTTCATGTATGTGTTTCATTCCTGTATACCTGAGAGAAATGTTTAAAGGATTACTTGGTTGCTGTTGTTGCTTTTAGGCTCCTGCAAAGGCAGAAACATCACAGCATAAGAATATGGCAGAGTCAAACTCTTTGCTACATGGAAGCTTGGAAGCAGAAAAGAGAAGCAGAAAGAGAACAAGGCAAGATACACACTTCACCAATGAGACCCTAGTGACCAATTTCCTCAACTCGGCCTGACCTTCCACATACCACCTCCAGTAGTATACTCATATTTTGGATCCATCACTGGATTAAATAATCTATTAGACCACAGCCCTTATGATCTGGATTATTTCTGGAAATGCCCTCATAGACATGCCCAGTGGTATGCTTTGGTAATAGCCAGAGCAGCTCTCAATCCAGCTGCATTGACTATTATGATTAACATGACAGGGTTGTAAAAGTGAATGGCAGCTTTTTCAGAGCTACAATATCCTCCTTTCTGCCCCTGAAAATCAGGACCCCAAGTCCTCTGTCCTATGAGTCCCACCATTTGCACAGTAGTCTTCCTGGTTCTCAGTTATCATTTTTCCTTAGGCTGAAAACTTCTTGGTTTGGAGACCTTTGGGCTTAAACTGAAACATGATACTGAGTTTTCTCCTCCTTCACACCTATGAATGACTATGGCAGAAAGAAATAATATGAACAGGTTTGTTAAGATGATTTATATAAATAAGCAAATATATGAAGGCCTAACCAAAAGTACAGATGCAAAAACAGGTAAACATAAACTGAAGACATATATAAAAATAGTAAAATAAGAGAGGGGAACAGAAAGACTTGTAGTACAAATATCTGTTTTCATTTTTGAGCAAGAGTTCTTTTCAGCAGTGAGAAAAAGAAGAGTAAGAACTGGGGGATGATTTAGGTGATGATTAGAGATAGTTTGAGAAAAATTGAGTGTTGATAAATCATTAACTTTGGCATAGAGATATTCTACATAGGTTGGAAATGCAGTTCTTAAAATCACCCATAGACATGTACTTGGATTCCTGACTCTCTCATCTCTCATTCTCACCACATTGTCTTGTTTAACATAAAACGTCCATACTCTAACCACATCACATTCTCTTAGGACCCCTCCTTGTGCATGTGATGTGCGATGAGGACTTGCTTAGTTATGTCTTGCCATCTTTATCTTTCCATACTTTGCCAAGAAGCTTGGTATTTCTAAAGAAATTGTATTAGATTCATAGTTCAGTTTAGGATATAACTGACCTCTAAGCACTGAGTTTTCTAACCTGGAAACACAGACCATCTCTAAACTCTCCCTTGATTTGAGTTGATAAGTCTTCTAGTGTGGCAGTAGTGTTATGAATGCAATCACCTTCTTCCTGATTTGAGAAAGGAATTCTGTCTTTTGTAGTTAAGCATAAGCATAGCTTTCTTTTGCATCTTCTTTATCCTCTTTCTCTCCCTTTCTCTGGTAGATGTCTTTCATATAATTAGTCATATCCATCTGTAACGTATCTAAGTCAATGAACAGTACTGGTAGATATTGGAATAACATTTTACACAAGGAGTTTTGTAGAATTGTTTCCTCTTGTAGTGTTCTGTAATTTCATTAGTGATATCACTTAGATGGTACTTTCTCAGGCTGGAAGGTCTTAAATTGCAAGTTTAGTACTGTTCAGATATCAATTTTCTAAATATTTATTTGCAACCAAAAAAGAGTCAGAGGAGTAAAGAAGAGAGTGACTGGGTATGGCAAGGTCTCTAGCAACTGCAAATGAACTACAGATTCATGTACCACTTTATCATCTGGATTTATAGGGGTTCTGGGGAACTGAACCTGTGACAGTAGGTTTTGTAGATAAGCACCTTAGCTGCTGACCCATCTCCCTAGCCCCATTTGTTAGTTCTCAATTGAGAGTTATATTAATAGGTGTCTTTCAGGAGTTTATTGGACTTATAGACATGATGTAATCAATATTTTCCCCGATAACATACCTAAAATACTGGTAATGACATTTTCTTGTTTGTCCCTCCTGTTAACATTGTGTGTCTCTTGTCTTTGTGCTATTTAGAGGCATTTTAATGAACTTCCTAAAGAATCAGGGTTTGGTATTTGCTAATGTTTTTTTCTTTTTTCAGATTGACAGATTTCTTGTGATTAAAATTGTGTTGCTGTTATTATTATACATATAGAATAAATGATGTGAGAGAGAGTGTATTTAAACTTCTAATTTGAGTAGTTACAGGCCATAATGGGAGGGGACACATGGCCTCAGGAATATAATGCAACTTGTCAGAATCAATCCATAATGAGGAAGCAGAGAGAGATAAATGCTGGTGTTCATTCTCCCTTATATTCAATTCAGGACCCTAGACCATTCAATATTGCCAAACACAGGTAGTGTGACTCTTTCCATATCAATTAACTCAATCTGCAAACTCAATGACATGGCAAAAGGTTTATTCCCTAGTTGATCTTAGATCCCTTTAAGTTGACAAGCAATATTAACCACTACAAATCCACTTCTTGCCAATTTGTCATGTCAACATTCACTTTTTAAACCATAAACCTTCAGCTCTTTGCTTCATATGTTCATGGACAGCTCATAATGCAAAGCAATTTCAGTCTAACTCCAAAAATCCATAGTCTCTAACAATTCTCACACTATCAAAAGTCCAAAGTGTCTTCACAGACTGTAAGCACTAGTTTAACTGAGTTACCCCTTTAAAATTAATAAACAAGTCACATAGCTCCAATATACCATGGCAGGGTAAGCATTTTCATTACAAAAATAGCACAGCAAGGAAAGATTAGACCAAAGCAAGTGCAAAGCCCACTAAGGCAATCACCACATCCTGGAGCTATATGTTTATCGTACGTGGTTTGTGATGGAATCATCTGAGCTTTGGAGGGCCTGCGATGCTCCACGATTCTAAATCAGCTGTATGTAGCACAAATAGCTTCTCTCCTGAGCCATCTTCACTCTGTGCCTGCAGCTATCCTCAGCAGATGCTCTATGGATTTCACATCTCCAACATCCTACTGTCTCCACAGCTTCAAAAAGTGGGCTTCCAGCTTCTCCTCATTGAAACTTCAACCCTGCCACAAAGCTCCTTGCCTTAGTTCTCTCCAATTATGGTTGAAGACTCCATGATGCCCACAACTCTGCATCTCTCATACCTGCAAAATCAGTACCACATGGACCCTGCTTCTTCCATGTTCTGCAGGTTGTATCAGCATCTTTGTGCCTTTAAGACTGAGACTAGGAAAACATTTCTCTTGGCAGTTGTTTTCGATCAAGGAGTCCCTCTTTGTGCATTGTCATTTAGAGATCTCTCCTTTGAAATAACCTTTCCTTTTCATAAAGTGAAGCCTTCAATGGGTGGGGTCTTATCCTCAGGGAAGCTTTCCAGCTGTCCTTGTTCAAGGTTTTAGGTTTATCTTTAATGCTGCAAATCTGTTCTAGAACCTACCTTGCCTGTCACATTAAACTCACTCCCTCCTTTCCATTCTGATTCAGTTTTTTAGATACTTCCTATTTTTCCCACAAACCATTTTGAAACCACATGATCTGCTTTATCATGGCAGTAGCCTTGCTTGTTTTAAAGATTTTTTTTTTTTGTCTTTTTGTTACTCCTTCTTATAAAAAAAACCTAACATGAAGTGATTTAAATAAGGGTTTATCTAGGCTTACAGTTGTAGTGGGTATACAGCCTATCACGGTGTGGTGGTAGAGGAATGAAGCAGTAGCACACAATGAGCCCATAGTTAGGAAACAGAGCAATGAGTACTGACACTCACCTTGAGTTTTCCTTTTATTCCACCTTGAACCCCATTCCATGTGATGGCACCACTCACACTTACAATAAGTCTTCCTACATCAATTAACCTAAACTAAAATTCTCTCTCATAGATATAAGCAGTGATTTATGTCCTAGGTTGTTTTGCATGCTGTCAAGCTGACAATACTAGCCAGCTGCATTCCAGAATAGCTGTAACTTTTACATTCACACCAGCAATGCGGTCAGCCAACATTTAATATCTCTGCCAGAAATTTTGTTGTCAGTGATCTGGATATTGGTCACTCTAATAAGCACATCATGATACCCCATTGTATTAATTTGCATTTCTATGATGAGTTATGATGAGATGTGGCCTTTCATACATTTTCATGCCATCTGGATATTTTCTTTGGTGGGGCAGATGTTCAGGTTGTTCATTTAGCTTTTAATTGGGTTGTTTTCTTGCTGTTAATTTTTTTTTTTTAATTTGACATGGACATATTTAGTATGTAAAAATGCACACATTGGTACCTTCCTTTCCCTCCTCTCTGCCCCTTTTCTGAAGAGGCCTTCCTGGTTGGGCATGCAGGTCAACTCTATGGGGATTGTGGCTCATGCATTATGGGGGACAGAAGAGGCAATGTCTCTGTGCAAAATGTCCCAACTTGCGGCTCTAAGGAGTTTTTTGCCCCCACTTCTGTAAAATTCCCTGAGCCATTCTGGGAGTATTTTAAGTCTACCTCAGTGATAGACCCTTGATAGCCTCTGGATCTCTGTTTTGGTAGGTGTTGAGTGTTCTCAGTATCTATCTCCTTCACCCTTGTGCTGCTATCAGTTTCACTAAGAAAGCAGCGCTCTTGCTCACTTCCCCAATTACTCTGTGGTTTTAGCTGGGGCCTGAGTGGATTGCACTTGGTCATTTGTCTTCTCTGGTCCAGATCCTGTCTGAAAAAGAGAAGCAGGTTCTCCATTGGAGAATGAAGTCAGCACAGCTTAAGTGGGACAACCATTATAAAAAGTAAAGAGGATTAAAACTGTGCAGACCCTCTTAGAATTTAAGGTTAGTGGGAACTTGACAGTATAAGGCAGAATCATTATTTGGATATGATTTTGACTTGTTTTCCAGTTCCAGATATGGTTTACTTTTCACTGAGCAGATCTGTCAGCCAAACCAAGAGCAGTTGGTCACCCACCATGGCTGCGTGCCACTATTGCACTTGTGTCGCGTCTGCCTCGACCAGCAAGGAAGACACAACCACCAGTTCTTCTTACAGCAGTTTATTCAGGCAACTTCAAGCTTCATCTCCCCCGAGCCTCAGGCGGGGATTCCTTATAAGCGCACTCACTCGCGCACTCACTCTGCCCAATCACTCCAGGCCACGCAACCCCCCCAGACGAGCATCAGAAACCAATGAGCGACAGAGATGGCAAACTCCTCCAAATATGGACTTGTTTGTCCCAAGCACTGAACTTCCATCAGGCGCCATCTTTAGGGCTTGGCCAGGGGTACTCTCCCCATAGGCCTTGGCCATGCGGGCCGAGGGGCTCCCCACACACTTGTATGAGCAACATGTCAGGATGCTTGCTTCTGAGTCACTTCGACTTTGAGTGGCTTGGTCAGATGTTGGTCACATTCCCCCTGTAGCTCATGTAGTGCCTTCCAGCACTAGATGGGTTCTCTGGGGCCTGCCTGTCCTCCAGATTCAAACCACGTCTCTCCATGGTCCATGCTGATAGCATATGGTGTCTTCAGCAGTAGGGTCTTACCATTAACCTGTGGTGGGTAATCAAGTGCTCTGAAAGAAGTTTGTATTGTTTGTTTTGGGAAATATAGTAGGTCTGTTTGATCAACAGCTCATTGTGGATGTAGAAACATTTTGGTACAGGGAATTATAGGCCAGTACCAAGGGAAAAGAAGAAAAGAAAAAGACAAAGAAGAAAGAGAAACAGGAGAAATTTGAGATTAGGTTTTGTCTCACTCTCTCCAGGGCACTTTGACACAGATGCTTTTTCCTAAGGTCCTCTTGAGGGTTCCAATGCTTAGACTGACTTCAACGATATAGGATTCTATGGTACCAGCTTAATTTGGGTTCAGTTTTTTGTCCACCCCCACCCTTTCCTTTACCCCAAGCTCTACCCTCCCTATTGTTCAAGCCTCAAGGTGCTATTCAGTTATGTCAGCAACTGGGGCTGATCCAGGTTAGGAACTGCAGGTGAGTGAGATCATGTGATGGCTGTCTTTCAGTAATTGTGACTTCACTGAAAATGATCTGTTCCAAGTTTGACCATTTTTCTACAAATTTCAATGGGCTATTTTTACTAACTGCTGAGTAGAATTCCATTGTGTATATGTACCACATCTTGGTTATCCATTAATCCAATAATGAGCACTTGGGTTGATTCAAGTTTTTAGATATTATGAATTGAGCAGCTATAAATGTGGTTGAGTAAATTTCTCTGAACTGAGATGTGGAGCTTTTACAGTAAATTCATAGTAAGGGAATAACAGACTCTGTTGGCAACTCTATATTCATCCTCTTCAGGAATACCCATATAGATTTCCATAGTGGTTTTACCAGCTTACATTCCTACCCACAGTGAATGAGTGTTCCTATTATTCCACAACCTTTCCAACATTTGTTTTCATTTGATTTTTAATATTTGCTATCCTTACTGGGGTGAGGTAGAATCTCATACACGTTTTAATTGCATTTCCCTAATGGTTAGGGGTGTTGAACATTTTCTTAAGTGTGTGTTAGCCATTTGAAATTCTACCTCCAAGAACTCCCTACTCAGATCTGTGCTCCACTATCGGAGTGGGTTGTTTGATTTTTTTATTGTTTAGTTATTTTAGTTCTTTGTAGATTCTAGATATTAGGCTTCTGTCAATGGTATAGCTGGCAAAGATTTTCTCCCATTCAGTGGGTAATCTCTATATAGGCTCTGCTTAGGCTTTGTCTGTGCAAGAGCTTTATAACTTCATAAGATCCCATTGGTTGAGTGCTTGTTTAATTTCCTTGGCTACTGGGGTGTTGTTCAAGAAGTCTTTTCCCCATCCTATATTGTGGAGAGTGACTCTCTCTGACTCATTTTCACAATATTAATTCTACCTGTCCAGGAACATGGGAGGTCTTTCCATCTTTTCATGTCCTCCTCTATTTCTTTTTTAAAACTTTTTTGTTTATTTTTATTTATTTATTTGAGAGCAACAGACAGAGAGAAAGAGGCAGAGAGAGTCAGAACAAAATATGTTCTTCCAATAGCTAAAAAGTTTCAGGTTTCATATTGAATTCTAAAATCCATTTGGAGTTGATTTTTCTGTATGGCACAATGAGTGGGTCTAATTATATTTTTTCTACCTATGGTCATCCACTTTGTTTGACATCATTTGTTGAAGATGCTGTCTTTTCTCCAGTCAACATTATCAACACCTTTGTCAAAAATCAAGCAGCTGTAGTTATTTGACCTAAAGTATGGGTCTTTAATTCTGTTCCACTGGTCTATATTTCTGTTCTCACTGCAGTCCCACGCTGTTTTTGACACTGTGGCTTTGTAATATACCTTTAGATTGGGTACGGTGATACCACCAGAGTTCCCCTCCCCTGTGGATATCCAAGTCCTTCTGCCATGCCATATGAATTTTGAGATTATTTTCTTTTGCAATCTCTGTGAAGAATGATTCTGGTAATTTTTATTGATATTGCATTTAAATCTGTATATTGCTTTTGGCAGAATTGCCATTTTCACAATATTAATTCTACCTGTCCAGGAACATGGGAGGTCTTTCCATCTTTTCATGTCCTCCTCTATTTCTTTTTTAAAACTTTTTTGTTTATTTTTATTTATTTATTTGAGAGCAACAGACAGAGAGAAAGAGGCAGAGAGAGTCAGAGAGAAAGAGAGAGAGAGAGAATGGGAATGCCAGGGCCTCCAGCCACTGCAAATGAACTCCAGACGCATGCACCCCCTTGTGCATCTGGCAAACATGGGTCCTAGGGAATCGAGCCTCAAACTGGGGTCCTTAGGCTTCACTGGCAAGCGCTTAACCACTAAGCCATCTCTCCAGCCCCTTCCTCTATTTCTTTTTTGAGTGTTTTAATGTTTTTATTATATAGGTCTTTCACATCTGTGGTTAGTGTTCTTTCAAGGTATTTATTTATCTATTTATTGTTACTATTGAAAATGGGACAGCCTCACTGATCTTTTTTTTTTTTTCTCTGTATGTTTCTCCTTTGCATATAGAAAGCTACTGAGTTTTATGCATTGATTTTATATCTTTCTATTTCGCTGAAGGAATTTATCAGCTTTAAAAGATTTGGGCTGGAGACTTTTGGGTCACTTATATATAGGATGATGTCATCAGGAAATAGGGCTAATTTGACTTCTTCCACTCCAATTTGAATCCCTTTTATTTATTTCTCCTGACTAATTGCTTGGGCTATTACTTCCAGTACTATGTTGAAGAGCAGTAGTGAGAGATGTCACCCCTGTCTTGTTCCTTATCTCAGTGGGAACTCATTGAGTTTTTTCCCCATTAAGTATTAGTGTGCTTTATGTATAGCCTTTATGTGTTGAGATATTACCCCTTCATCATTTCCAGTGTTTTGATCATAAGTGGTTTTGTATTTTGTCAAAGGCCTTCTCTGCATCAATTGAGATGATCATGTGGTTCTTATGGTTAAATTTATTTATGTGCTGTATTACTTGACCAACTTCTGTATGTTAAACTATCCCTGCATGGCTGGGATGAAGCCTACTTTACCAAGGTGGATACTACTTTTGATGTGTTGTTGAATTTGATTTGTAAGGATTTTGTTCAGGATCTTGCATCTAAGTTCATTATGGATATAGGTCTATAATTTTCTTTCCTTGTTGCATCTCTACCTGGTTTTGGTATTAAGGTAATGCTAGCTTCTTAGAAGGAATGTGGGAATATTCCGTACTCTCTGATTCTGCAGAACAGTTTGAGAAAAAAAAAATGGTTTTAGTTCGACAATGAAGGTTCAATAGAATTCCGCTAAGAAGACTTCTGGTCCCAGACTTTTATTTTAGGGATGTTTCTGATTACCTTTTCAATCTCCCTGGAAGTGATAGGTTTGCTTAGGAGATTAATCTGCTTTGAGTTTAGTTTTGGTAGGTGGTTTGTATCTAGGAATTTATCTATTTCTTCCAGATTACTTAATTTTGTGGAGTAGAGGTTTTGGAAGTATGCCTTGATAATTCTTTCAATTTCATTGATGTCTATGGTGATCTCTTCTTTTTCATTTCTGATTTTGTTAAAATGAGACTTCCCTTTTTTTTTTTTTTCCTTGATTAACTTGGCCAAGGGTTTGCCAATCTTGTTCATTTTTTTTCAAAGAACGAGCTCTTTGTTTTATCAATTTTAAAAATTGTTTTCTTAGTTTCCAAATCATTAATTTCTGCTTTAATCTTGATTATATCTTTCCAGCTGGAGCTCTTTGGGTTAGATTCTGCTTGTTTCTCTAGCTCCTTTAGATGGACAATCAGGTTATAAATTTTCCCCTTATATCTGCCTTCATTGTGTCCCATAAGTTTGGTAGGTTGTATTTTCAATGTCATTCACTTCTAGGAATTTTACAATTTCTTTTTGAGTTCTTCAAGGAACCATTCATTCATGGTTTAAAATTGTGTTGTTTAGTCTTCAGGAGCTAATGGAGTTCTTGATGCTTCTCTTGTTGTTAATTTCTAGCTCTAAAGCATTGTTATCTGACATGATGCAGGAAGTTACTTCCATTTCCTGACTTTATGAAGGCACACATTATGGACGAATATACAGTCAATTTTGGAGAGGTTCCATGGGCTCCTGAGAAGAATGTATATTCTGTAGAGTTGGGGTGGAAAGTTCTGTGGATATTAATTAGGTCTAGTTGATCTATGATATTGTTGAGCTCTATTATTTCCCTGTTTATTTTCTCTTGTATAGTTTGTCTGTTGATGATAATGGAGTATTGAAGTCTCAGACTATGATGGTGTTGGTGTTTATTCCTGTTTTATTGTTGAGTAGATTTTTCTTTATAGACTGTGGTGTTCCTGTGTTTGGTGCATATGTATTTATTATTGTTATGTTCTCATGTTGGTTCATTCCCTTGATGAGTAAGATGTGGCCTTCTTTGTCCTTTTTAATTACTTTTGGTTTGAAGTCTATTTTATTAAGTATTACTATAGCAACACCCACTTGTTTCCACTTGCTTGGAATATCATTTTCCAACCTTTCACCCTGAAGAGGTGTCTATTTTTAGTGGTGAGGTGGTTTTCTAGAAGACACCAGATAGAAGGGTGTAGTTTTTTGATCCTTCCTGATAATCTGTGTCTTTTGATGGGTGAGTTAAGACCATTAATATTTTAGGTTATTACTGTGAGGTTTGAATTAACCTCTGCCATGAGGTATTTTATAGAGTTTGGTGCTTTCTTGTGTTGTGTACTGTTTCGAGCCTGGTCTATTTTGGTTATTGTGATCTTCTTGTTGGCTCTTGAGATATGTTGTTTGACTGTTCTGTGTGAAGTATTCCCTCAAGTAGTCTCTACAGATTTGGCTTTGTGTTCATATAATCATAGTGTTGACTTTTTTTCATGGAACGTTTTTTCTTTTACCATATATTGAGAGGGATGCTTTTGCTGGGTAGAGCAGCTTAGATTGGAAACCATAGTTTTTCAGAGTTGGAAGTGTTTCATTCCAGGCCATTCTGGCTTTTAGGGTTTCCATTGAGAAATTTGATGTAATAGTGATGGGGTTGCCTTTGTATGTTGTGAATTGTTTTTCTTTTACTGCTTTTAACACTCTCTCTTTGTTTTCAGTGTTAAGAGTTTTAACTATGATGTGTCTTGGAGATTTTCTTGTTTCGTCCTGTCTCTCTGGTGTTCTGTTGGCTTCTTGTATCTGAATAGGCCTATATTTTGAGAGATTCAGAAAATTTTCTTCAATATATTTTTTTGAATATGTTGTCTATGCCTGTGGCCTGATTATCCTTCCTCTCCTGGTATATCCATAACCCAGGTGTTTGGTCATTTTAGTGTGTCCCACCACTTCCCTGTATTCTGTTTACTTGATTGTTTTTGAACTTAGCAAAGTTTTTTGGCCTCCTGATCAATTTCCCTTGTCTTATCTTCCAGGTCAGAGATATGTCTTCCACATGAGTAACTATGCTGGTGAGGGGTTCTAAGAAATTTTTATAATTTCTATATGAGTTTTGTTTTCTGTTGTGTTATTTTGCATCATGTCTATCTATTTTTTAAGGATTTCATTTTGAGTTCTGATTTTCTTGATGATTCCTGTAGGTCTTTCTTGCATTTATTCAAGTCTTCATGAAGCTTAATCAACTGGATGTTGAGATCTTCCCTTTCTTGACTTACCTTCAAGTTATTCATATCTCTTTGGAGGCTTCTGATGTTTTCTTTAAACAAGTTAAGCCTACCATCAAAAACTGAATGCTTTAGGAGACAATTCTGTTGAATTTCATTGATATTATTGTTGGTTCTTTGATAGCTTGTTTTTTCTTTAGTGATTTTTATGATCAGGATCTCATTGGCTGTTGTGTTTTCATTTTGGGATTTAATTTCTGTATAATTTCATTAGAGGCTTCTATTGTGGGACTAAGTATCCTTGGTGGGGATCTCTCAGTTTTCTGACTTTTGTTGGTTTAAATTTTTTTTCCTTTTTTCATTTCATTTCTTTCTTTTTCTTTTCATTTTTTTCTTTTTCAGTGTAGTGTCTTACTTGAGCTCAGGCCAACCTGGAATTCACTGTGTAGTTGCAGGGTGGTCTCAAAGTAATGGTGATCCTCCTTCTTCTTCCTCCCAAGTGCTAGGATTAATGGTGTGTGCCACCATGCTTGGTATTCATTGGCTTTTATGCATTGTTGTCTACCCATTTTAGAAAGACTCTATTTTATTGAGGAGGCAGCAAGATTTTGTCCTTTGCAGTGCAAGAAACTCAGACTGGGAGGACTCGGAAGTGGGAGGAGTCTGGGGACATGTGTCTGCCTACTCACTCCAGAAGGCCGTGCTGCCCACACACTGCCTGAGCAAGTTCTTGCTGTTAAATTTTAAGAGTTATCTGTGCCATTTGGGTAATATTCCTTAATTTGTTAAATATTTTGTAAATATTTAGTTTCCTGAAGTTTATTTTTTCAGTCCTATCTTATTTTATTTTTTCTCATGGACAGTGTATAGAGAGGATTATTTTTCATGAAATAATTCATACAAATATACTTTTGGGACAATGTATTATATATTCAGATGTCAATTGTTAGCTTTAGTTTTCATAATATTATTTAAAATTCAGTCATGAAATTAAAATTTTGAAACTAATATTCAATTAAATAATTTAATAAGGAATAGTATTGTAGTTATATTTATTCTTTTGTGATTTATTTCACATAGATGCATATATTAAAGTTCAGTTATGAAAATTTAGTTGGTTTTTTAAAATAACTGAATAGTTTCTCTGCTTTTCTACTATTTTAAGTCTACATATAAATACAATAACAAAGATATGAAAGTGAGTCTTTTAATAGCAAACATAGGGTTTAAATTCATCCAAGGTGTAGTCCTAGTTCACCATATATACCATATATAAAATTCAGTAACAACATGTACTTCTAGATCTCTTACTACTCAGTTTTGTCTCAATAGTTTTGTGGTTCCTTACTATTTTTCTCAGAATTGTAGAAAGTTTGAGTTCCCTGGGTTTAGCATTTAGTTTTTATTTATTCATTGTCATAGTGTAAAACACCAATCACAGGACAATAGTGGTACCACTAACTCATACTTTTATTTCTAAACTATTACCTCATCATGAACTTTTTAAACATCTGCTCACTGGGTACTCATTAGACAGTTCAGTCATGCAATGGTTATTTTTCATTGTCAACTTGACTGGAGTTAAAGTATAATGGGAGCAGAGAAATGACTGTTTCTGGGAGTATTGCCAGAAAAGCTTAAAGAGGTAGGAAGATCCACTCTCAATGTTAGTGCCACCATTCGATTGGATTGGGTATCAGACTCAATAGAAAGAAAAACACAAGCTGAAAACCAGCTTTCATTTCTCCTTTCTAACTGGGGATGCAATGTGAGCAGCCACATTAAGTTTCTGTTGCCATGAATTCTCAGCCATGATGAGCTGTACTGTCAAATTGTGAGCCAAAAGAGACCCTTCTGGGCTGGAGAGATGGCTTAGCGGTTAAGCGTTTGCCTGTGAAGCCTAAGGACCCCAGTTCGAGGCTCAGTTCCCCAGGTCCCACGTTAGCCAGATGCACAAGGGGGCGCACGCGTCTGGAGTTCATTTGCAGAGGATGGAAGCCCTTGTGCGCCCATTCTCTCTCTCTCCCTCTATCTGTCTTTCTCTCTGTGTCTGTCGCTCTCAAATAAATAAATAAATAATGAACAAAAAATATTAAAAAAAAGAGAGACCCTTCTTTCTTAAGTAGTGGCTTGCAGATATTTTGTTAAAGCAACAAGGAAAGTAACTAACAGAAGTTATGCCATACAATGAGTCAAATTCTTCGTCTTCATGGTCAAATCTGTTCTGGGAACATTCATTATCTCATTTGAAATGTCTTCATTCTTTGAGGTTGTAGGTCATTCTGGATTCTTCACCTCTTCCTATGGCCCATATGCAGTCCATAAGGAAATTCTTCAGGCTCTGTCGCAAAATTCTATCTTGAGAATATGAAAATTCCTTACCACCTCTTTTGATGCCTGTTTTCTGAGCCATTATCCTTGCTTTCATATTTATTGAGACAGCCTCCTAAAATTTCTCTTTTTATACTTTCATACTTTTGAAACAGTAGCTAAAGTCAAATTTTCTAGTGGTCATCAATTTATCTCATTCTTTTACTCAAGCTCCTACATTAGTCTCACTGGCATGCTAAGAAAAATTTCTCACAAAAATATAATCTATCTACCAGTGCAGTTTGATCTCACCAGTGACCACACTCCTCTTAACTACTTTGTTCCATGAAAAATAACAATGTTGCTAAATCTCTCTTTACAGATTCTCTCTTTTCATTGAAATTATTATTGTTTTTTCTCAGCAAACTACCTCTCTAAATTTCTGTATTTCCTAATAAAACAAGATAAACTAATGTTTTATCATTCCACCAGCATTTATCATCAGACTTTTTTTTTTCCTTTTATGAAAAAGAGAAAGAGTGAGATAGAGAGAGAGAATTTGCACACTAGGTCCTCAGCCACTGTTACTGAACTCCCTATGTGTGCACCATTTTTGTGTTCATGTGCAATTTTGGACATGTATCACGTTGTGCATCTGGTTTAAGTGGGATATGGAGAGTTGAGCATGGGTCCTTAGGCTTTGCAAGCAAGAACCCTAACCACTAACCATCACTCCAGTTCTATAATGCAGACTTTTAACAGTGCCACATTGAACCTGACACAGTGGCACATGCCTGTATTTCTAGCTATTCGGGAGTTTGTGACAGCAGGCTTACTTGGCTCAAGGTGTTTCAGGGAAACCTTCAATAATACACACAGGAATGAATAATATGATTTGAATTAATTCAGAAAATAAGGCTGACATCTCTAGAGCTATTTCCGTTCTTCTAGTGACTATAACAACCTAATCTTACCCACTCAGTTATGGTTCCCATATAGATGGCAACCTCTTTCCCCACTCTATAACAAATACCAGAAATTCCTTATTAAAACACAGGCAACTTAACTATAGCTCAAACCTCCCATGGTCAAGAAGTAATCCACTACTTCCTACTGTCATTGAAGCCGATGACTCGGGTACTAATATCAGCTCCTGTTATGCTTCACTTATAATTGTTTTCCTCAAAACACAGAAGCAATGCACTTCTATCCCATCTATGATATTGGTCCTGAACTTCAATCTCTTCTTTTGTAGGAATGTTAAGCCTTAATCTTCCTCATTTGTATCTCTTATCTTTTATCAACTAACTTCATACTGCCTATGGAAAACTTCTGAGATCCACATATTTGAAAATGGCAGATCTCCTCATTTATCCTTAATGCCCTTTAAATAATAAATTTGAACTTTCTGATTATAATGAATTGTTGTAATTCTATTAATTATGAATAACTATTGGACTTAAGTGGTTTTCCCATTCCTTTTTAATGCAATGATGAGGCATCCTTTGTTTTTATCCCATCCATTGTTTCTGCTTGATTTTTTCTCTTTTTCTCAAACAATGCTGAAATGTTGAGAGTTGGGAAGATTTTATCCTTGATTTTCTTTTAATTTTTATAGTCTATCCATAGATGCGCATATTTGAACCTATAATGTCAATTACCTCATATATAAATTGGTGTTTCCAGGTTCATAATCCATGCACAGATTCCTCTGAGACCTACTTCCTTGTGTCTTTATTTTTACCTCCCAAAATAGGTTCAATAAGTTCAATATAAAACTTGAAGGAATTTTATGACTTTGCCCACAGTTTATCACCTATCATCCAGTACACACAGAAACCACTATTCTAAACACTTATGTAGCATGGGAGGAGGCTGAGCATTGAACCTGCTGTATTTTTCTTACTTTTCCTTTTTTAAACAACCAAGTTTTACATGATGTAAATTTTCTTACTGTAGTTGAATTGATATGCTAAGTTGTATAAAGAATGTATCTGTTCCAACTTCTTCGCATGTCATAATAATGACTGAATTTCAACTGAAATTTGTAAGGGGTGAGACATATTTAAACCATATTAATGGATAATGCAGAACTCCACAGAAAGAAGGGGAATGATAGATTATTCTTTAGAGAGATCTTGGATGAATGTGGTCTCACCACTACTGTGGTTGAGCTGTAGCAGTCTTATCATTGATCTGAGGCTGAAGCAATATTAAGAAAAAAATAAAAGATATGGAAAGAACCTGGATTAGTGATAACATTACAACGTCTTAATTCACTAAGGCTAATACTAAGTGTTACATTACCATTTTGATACTAGTATAAAGCACCTGGCAAAAAGCAGCTGATGGGAGATGGATTTTTATTTTGGCTTATAGTCTTGAGGAGGGAGCTCTAGAATGTCAAGGGAAAGTATGGCATAAGCAGAGGCTGAACATTAACTCAGGCCACAGCAGGTGGGAAACAGGAGCAAGAGAGGAAGTTGAAGTATAGCAAGGAAGAGCTGGCTATGACCCCTTTCAGCCCACCTCTAGCAACACAGCTCCTCTAGCAAGGCTCCACCTCCCAAATTACCATCAGGTGGTGTAATAGTTAAAATGATGTCAACTTGATCTGTTTAGTAATCCACAGGAATCCCTTTCGGGTGGGTCTCAGAGGTTGCTTCCAGGAAAGATTAAATGAAGAGGAAGTCCTTCTTCCAGAGTGAGCCCTTCCCCCAGAGCAGGCAACCCCTGTCAGAGGTGACTTCATATAAAGAAGCTCTGTGTGAAAAGAGCTCCTTCCTTCCTTCCACATGACTGCCAGAGCTGCTTGCTGCCTTCCAGCATGGATTGAAGACCAGTGAAGACTGAAGACCTGCCTGGATTGAAACCCAGTGGCACATCAGGAAGCCTACAAGACTTCCTGTTCCATCTGCAGTACCAGATTGGGACTTCTGAGGCATCTGGCCACGTGGACTGAGCAGCTACCAGATTCCATGATTCTTGGTCCTGTAACTGCTATTGGACTACTATAAGCTAATCCAATAAAATCCCTTTTAAAAATAATTCATTCTAGCAGTTCTGTTCCTCTAGCGAACCCTGACTAATACAGCTGGGGAGCAAACATTCAGAAAATATAATTTTACGGGAGATTATCTGATGCAAACCACTATACTAAACTATTGATTTTGAATATAAAGATCCAATGGAAAGACCTCTCTAGTAGAGCAGGTATAACAATGAAAGCAGACCAAGTCTAATTTCTTTGAACATTCAGTTTCTTGCGGACTAAAAATTCCTATTGACTTAGAAAATTCCTTAATATTTTTTTTGTTGGTTTGTTTTTTCAAGTAGGGGTTCACTTGTAGCTCTAGCCCAGGCTACCCTGGAATTCATTATATAATCTCAGGCTGGCCTAGAACTCACAGTGGCCCTCCTAACTCAACCTCCTGAATGCTAGAATTAAAGGTGTGGACCACCATCTCTGGTAGAGAAAGAGAGAGAAAAAAAAATATTGCATGCCAGTGTCTTTAGATGCTGCAAATAAACTCCAGACGTATGTGCCATTTCGTACATCTGATTTTTGCATGAGTATTGGGGAATTAAACTCCAGTCATTATTCTTTGCAGGCAAGCACCTTAACTGCTGGAGACTTTTCAACAGCCACTTAACAGGTGTTGATCAATGCCTTGAAGGTTTAGGTTTAATTTATAGATCAAATCTTATTTAAATATCTAGGTTAACAGAGTTTTAACAATTATCTTACAAATGAAAAATCATTTATAGGTAATTATAATGAACATCAATTAATTGAAAAATAGTGAAGCTGATTCTAAGGATCTTTTTAAAAATTGTTTCTTTTTATTAAAAACTTCCATGATTATAACCAATATCCCATGGTAATGCCTTCCTGTCCCCACTTTCCCATCTGAAACTCCATTCTCCATCATACCCCTTCCTCCTCTCAATCACTCTTTCTTTTATTTTGATGTCATCTTTTCCTCCTATTATGACGGTCTTGTGTAGGTAGTGTCTGGCACTTCAAGGTCATGGATATCTAGGCCATTTTGTGTCTGGAGGAGCATGTTGTAAGGAGTCCTACCCTTCCTTTGGCTCTTAGATTCTTTCTGCCACCTCTTCTGCATTAGACCCTGAGCCTTGGAAGGTGTGATCGAGCTATTGCAGTACTGAGCACACGTGTCACTTCTTCCTAGCACCATGATGCTTTCTGAGTCCACCAAGGTCACTGCCATTTGAAAAGGGTAGGTTCTCTACCAAAAGTGAGAGGAGCATTAATATATAGGTATGAACATTAAGATAAGTGCTTACTGGGCAGTTTGAAAAGCATATTATATACATTTAGCCAGCCATCAACAGACGTTACTCCCCTAGGGCTCATGACTACCACTGTTGTAGGTATTCAGTATCAGGGATGTATTCCCTCCCATGGAGCAGACCTCCAGTTCAATTAGAGGGCAGTTGGTTTCCACCATGAAATATGTGCCACTATTGCACCTGTTGGCTCATTTGGTCTGGTTGGCTGAATATAAGTCTTCTAGTGTCCACTGTTGAGTATCTTCATGGTGATTTCTCTCTCTCCCATTGGACTGCATGCAGATGGCTTCTTCCAGCTTTGTGTCAAGTGGTCTACATGGAGGAGGTTATTAGCTCAGTTCCAGCAGGAATTTTCAGTGGACTTGTAGTCCAAGCATGTGGTGTCTTCAGAAACGGGGTTTTCCCATCTATTCCTGGTGGGAAATCAGGGGCCTCAGCAATGGTCTGTAATGTTCTGGGGGCATTAGTGATCTCCCTGGCCAACAACTCACTGAAAGATATCCCATCCCTGACTCTGAAAATTTTCTAGTGACAATCTACAGATCCTGAGTGTTCCATTGTCCAAAAAAGTAGGTTTCCATATGATTTATTTATATCCACTTAGATTTTGGTTAGACCACCCTCCAACTTTCCTTTATTCAGTCTCATCCCCTGCCCTCACTTGGTCCTTTTCACCCCCATTAATGCTGGGAGAGGAGGTGGAGACATGCCGCCTGCATGTGCCAAGTCACCATTGTCCATCTGCCCCCTGACTCTGACTCAAGCCACTTTGAAGTACTTGCAAAGTCAGCTTGTAGTTTCACTGCTTAAAGGGAGTAAGGGGAATTTCCCTCCTGGACTTTTCTTTTCCTAGCCAGATAAGCTATGCAGGTCCACATGTCTAGGCCATGTGAATGCTCACAAATCTAGGGGATGACCTAAAGGACTTTATCCCAAAAGGAGCCAGCCTCCCTTTGGGAGAGCTTAATTCCCTTAACTTTCAGAAGAGCTCTTATTCCATAAAATTGATATTTCTTTTTGCAGGAGGCAATGTTACCAATGACAGAGAAAGATTAGAAATGCCAAGACAAGAGGAGAATATTCTAAAGGCCTGATTAGCACATGGGGGATTCCCCAAAGATCTGGGTGTGAGCCTGTCCACAAGTTTTAGAGTCCAGTGACCTACCCTACAGGCTTTTAAGGGGTCAATGTGTTACCATTTTTTGTGTGTGTCAGAGAGAAATAGAGTTTTTTCTAACACCCAGTGGGCTGTTGGGGTCCAGGCAGAGGATGGCTGGCCTTCAGTCAATACCAAAGTGTGGCCTCAGCCAAGAGACATCAGTTGCCAATTCGTCATGTCTGGTCCCACGTGATTGCATGAACCAAAACTAAAGAAGGAAAAAGAGAAATCTGCCAGCCCTCAAAAATGTGAAGGCAAGGCCACATGGTCAAATGTCTCCCAGTCCCTCTGGGAGAGTACTCACCTACCCTGTCTATCTCATAATGTCCCTGTGCAATTGCCAGCTGTGGGTTCCTGGGTTCTTGCTCTGGGGACAGTTGTGGGTCCCCTCAAAGTCATCCAGGCAACTGAGGGTGGGTGAGCACATGATGAGAGAAAAGACTCCAAGGAGAAAGTTGATCAGCTCTGTCCTCTAAGGATCTTTTATAATGACAAAGAAGTCTTTGAAATAAACTCTCAGATGTGCCAGGATATATCCAGGAAATTTAGAAGATTATGATAATTACATAGTTTAATTTGCATTCTTTTTCTTTCTAGAATTAGAAGGTGTATGTGGTTTCCTGGCCAGCCATAGATCCTAAGGAGCCCATACAACTGTGAACACCAAGGTTATGTGTGTGATCAGAGAAAGAATCACTCTCAGGAGACAGTTTTGGTGAAAGTCTTGGTTTATTGTCAGGGAAATGGGTTTATAAGCAGCTGAGGGTGGGAAGAGGGTCCTAAGGGGATTGGATGTACAAGGTTGCTTGCTGATGCCTAACTAGCATATGGGGACATACGTTCCAGCAAGTAGGCAATGGTATATGGTATGGCGGGGGATGGGCTATGCAAAGGTTGTTGGCTCATACCATATAGGCAACTGGCCAAAGGACACAGGGTCATTGGCAAAGCCTAAGTCTTATCTGAATGTCCAGGAGAGGGAGCGGCCTTACTTCCTGCCTAACTCATGTCCAAGATTTTGTCCAGGAGTTCAGGCTAACTGTGACCCCAAGAATGGGGGGAGATACTAGCTCACTGCAACCCCCCAAAATGGGGGGGAGGAGCGTGACTGCTGCTCTGCCAGGCTGCTGCAACCTCTCCATATCCTGGGGCCTTCATGTCAGATGGCTTAGATTTTCTTTAACCCAGGACCATGCCTATGTCTGACAGGTGTACTATATCTGTTAAAAGTACTTGACCAAAAGTTGATCAAATCCCACATAAGATCAAGAATCAAAAAAAAAAAAACATAAAAATTTGAATCTAAATTTATGGAAGAGAAATTACAACCAATGAAAATTAATTTAATTTAATCTTGGAAAGAAATTATGGGTTACAAATGTGTGGGTAAAATACTCAACCAACTAAACAAAGAACAATGTTTACAGAAGGCTATGAAAATTCCCAAGATACTTACCTGGCCAGGGAAGAAATGGATCACATTTGTTCCCTGTGTAACACAATTCAAAAAATACATTTCCCCATACTCCAAAGGCACCAAGTACAAGGATTTATTCAGAAGAAATAAAGAAGGGAAGAGCAGGAACATGATGTTGAAGGTAGAATATTTGACAGGTGTACTATATAAAATTATAAAATTAAAGTGTATATGATTTGTATATTCAAATAGCAGTGGCTTGTGATACAATAGTAGCATGTGGTCCCTGGTCACAAGAGATTGATTGCAAAGGGATATGGGGACAATTGTTGTGCTGATGACATTAATTTCTTTGACAGGCACTCTTACAAATATACAACTACATTTTTGTTTGTGTGCAATCACATGTGCTTTCATATGTGGAACTGACAGAGTGACAGTTGAGGAATTGATTGTCATTCATATCTTATAATATTTCACTCACGGGACAGTCTTCACTGGTTAATAAAGTAAATTGAATTTTGAGAACTGCAACACAAATCCTATTTCTGTTACTGCCTCTGCTGCTTGACAATACTTACATAGCTTGGTAAGCATGCATGGCATTTCATTGTTTTCCTCTTTAGTAAAATGATGATGTCATTTGCAACCTGTTTGTCTTTTTGTAGAACCAATTGAGATTCTCACACGAAGAGTCTTGGAAATACCTTGAATGTATTCAGGTACTTATCCTTGTCCACAGAAACTTTGGAATCCTGCTCTCATTATTTTCAGTGACACCAAGGGAGGTAATATAAAATATAGAAAGTTTAAAGATTTATGAAGTGATGGAAACTATTTTCAATTTGAATTTCTCAGTATATAAGTAGTAGACATATAACTAATTTCAGTTGGAAGATTTAATTATTCCATAAGTAATGCTTTATAGATAAGTGAAATAAAGAAAAAGTATTAGAAGAATTCCCAATATATTACTCTGAATATGTACATACTAAAAAAGTAACTAAAGGAGAAAAGCATAAATTGATGTAGATATCTCAGAATCATGGACATTTTCATTCTTCTTTATAATTTTTGCAGTAAAATAGAATACCATTGAATTATATTAACTTGCAAACTTTGAGATGACAGTGCTTCTTATTGAATCTATTGGTCATACATAGAAATATATTACTTTTATAATTTACATGTTAAATAAGGCCAAGACCAGACATATGCCCTATACTGGCTCAGATTTTCATCAGCAATTTGGAATGCAATAGGTTAATATATTCCTCAAATATTCTGGATTCATTTTCTTCAAGCAACCATCAATCAATGGATTTTGCATTCCCTCTTATTACCAAGAATTAAGAATCCACTTCCAATTTGGTTATGAGTGTTACTGCCAATAAGCTATGCCCCTAGCTTGTTTTCTAAAGTTATTTCAAAATACAATCTTAGCATTTTTTTATATCCTGAGAAAGTATCTTAGCTATAAATTATCAAAGATTAACAAATCAAAACTATATATGCACACACACATACATATATTATTTTAAATGTGAGTTACTGCTAAATCTTATCTAATAAGTGCTCATTAAATGGTTTTTGATAAATATCTCTAAAATGAGCTACTGCTAAATAGCTAAAAATAAATTAGTCATGTATAAACTCATACAATCTTTTATGAGGTAAGTAGATTTCTCAGATCCCTTTAGAATACTCTCTAAACTTTTGTTCTTGATGTCACACAAAGAAAATTACCAGCATTATCTATCCCTGGCTTGTGAACTACAATAGATTTCTACATTATGTTTTGGTATGAAAAGTATATGTCATTTTCTCTATGTCAAGTAAATTTGGGGGCATGTATATTTGTGTATTGTGTGTGCACTTGTGTATGAGTGTTTCTGTGTGGGTAAATATGCATTTTGGGGGTGCTAATCTCTTCACAAGATGTCTGCTTGGCCATTCTTTTGTCATGCAGATAGGCTCAGAATCATCTAAACCATTAAACTCTGGTTACTTGACTTAGCAATTAATTTTTCCTATTCATTTCCCTGTTCTTTTTTTTTTCAGCTTCTTTCTTTCCTTCTTTCTTTCCTTCTTTCTTTCTTTCTTTCTTTCTTTCTTTCTTTCTTTCTTTCTTTCTTTCTTTCTTTCTTTCTTTCTTTCTAAATTAGCTTTGTATTCAGCAAATACGGCAGTTTGGAAGCATTATCTCATCCGTGGCCTACCCCATCCCCATTGGCCCCTCCTTGTTGAGGAATATGGGTCATGCATTGTGGGGTTACCCCAGTTATCGGTACAATAAATGTCTCTGCACATCATGACACAACATGTGGCTCTGACATTCTTTCCGCCCCCTCTTCTGCAAAATTTCCCTGAGCCATGTGGGGTTCATTTTTGGTCTGCTTCAGTAATGAGGTGTTGGAGGCCTCTGAGGCTCTGGCTCTCTGATTTGGTAGGAGTTGCTTTTTCTCTGTGTTGGTCTCCTTCCCCCTTGTGCTGGTATCTAGTTCATCAGGAAAACAGCACCCTTGCTTGTTTTGCCAATTTTACTTAGTTTCAGACAGGGACCTTTTGAGGTATGATGGGGTGGCTCTCTCCTTAGGATCTGCATCTATCTGAAACAGAGAAGCAGATTCTCCAATGGAGAGTAAGTTAGCACCAGGACAAATGAGATAACCCTTACTTTTTTACAGAGTTTAATAGGTGTAGGCCCTCTTGTAGCCCATGATTGGTGGTAGCTTGATAATGGACAGTGGGCTTATGTTTGGATATGGTTCTGACTTGTTTCCCAGGTCCAGCTATGGGTCCCGTACCACTGAGGGGATCAGTTAGCCAATTCAAGAGCAGTTGGTTCCCCACCATGGCTGCGAGCCACTCTTGCACTTGTGTGGGCATCACAACATGTTATTTGCTACTAAGTAGGGTCAACCATGAGTTCCTTGGACAGATATTGGTCATTTGCCCCGGTTGCCCATGTAGCACTTTCTGGCACTAGACACGCTGACTCTCTGAGGACTGACTCTCTCCTGGCTTCCAGCCATGCCATTCCATTTTACCTGTCAGCTGCATATGGTGTCTTCAGCAATAGGCTGTTACCACTAACTTTTGGTGGGTCATCAAGTACTCTGACAGAAATCTGTCATTCTTTTAGGAAGCCCTGTAGGTTTCTCTGATGAAAAGCTCATTGTGGATGATAGCCCCATGCTGGTACTGGGAGTTACAGGTCAGTGCCCACTAAGAAAATGAGGAAAACGTAACTGATATACATGACTTAGAGAGACGAGAGAGAGAGGAAGGGAAAATGTAGAAGATTTGAGTTGGACTTGATCCTACCCTCTCCAGTGTCTTGTGGTTCAGACCTGGTGAAAGTTCAGCCATTTGGTCTGCCTTCTAAGAAGTAGAATTTTATGGTACCATTGTGTTTGGGTCTAGATTAGTGTTTCCCACCCCTTCAATGCCCTCCCCTCCCTCCCCATTCATCCTAGTGTCTAGTCCATGAGATGCTTGCTGGGTATGTAAGGTATTTTGGGTAGATTCAGGTTAGGTGCTATAGATGAGTGAGACTAAGTAGCGTTTTTTTTTTTGTTTGTTTGTTTTGTTTTGTTTTGTTTTTGTGGTTGGGTAAGTTCACTGAGAATGATCTGTTCCAGGTTCAACCATTTTTCCTCAAATTTCTTTGTGTCATTTCTCAATCTCTTCCTGTCAAATTAGCTTTTGTAAAATGGTTCCTCAAAATTCTTACATATTCTCTTTTTCTCATCACAGAAGGAGACTCATTCCATCATAAGTGTTCCAGCTTCAGGACCTCATGAGTTTGTAATGTCCTCCATTTCAAATATCTCACCTGGGTTTACATTTTCAACATATGGATAGTGAGTTGTTCACAAGCATTCAGTATCTAGAAAGGATGATAAAAATCTACAAAACCAATTTTTCATCATTCAGAAATATATAAGAAGGGCTGGAGAGATGGCTTAGCAGTTAAGCGCTTTCCTGTGAAGCCTAAGGACCCCAGTTCAAGGCTCAATTCCCCAGGACCCACATTAGCCACATGCACAAGGGGTGTATACATGCATCTGGAGTTCATTTGCAGTGGTTAGAGGCCCTGGCATGCCCATTCTCTCTCTCTTTCCCTCTTTCTCTCTGTCACTCCCAAATAAATAAAAAAACAGAACAACAAATTATGTAAGAAATACTATGTTTAAGTAATTTCTTTTCTTTTCTTTTCTTTTCTTTTTTTTTTTTTTTTTTTTTTGAGGTAGGGTCTCACTCCAGCCCAGGCTGACCTGGAACTCACTTTGTAGTTCCATATTGGCCTTGAACTTGTAGTGATCCCCCTGCCTCTGCCTCCCAAGTCCTAGACTAAAGGCATGTGCCATTCCACCAGGGCAGTTTTATTCTTAAATAGGAAAATATTAAATATTAATGTAGCATGATTAGAATTTGGATATAGTGAAATAATTTTATATTGAGTATTTAAATTTACATACTTTTAAAAATAATAATAGTGAATTGGTAGGATAGTATATCTGCCTTCTGCAAGCCCCCATCTGATCTTTGAGCACCTTCTATAGCAGGCACCAGAGCCCACTGTTCACAAGGACCATAAGAACTTCTTCAGGGATTTATACTGCAGATGTCTGGTTTATAGAGTCCTCTTGGCAATTTGCCAGTGCTCTTACATCTGCTTTGTGTGTTTGTGGCTGCCTATAATTTTGCATCTCTATGAATCTCCTGATGAAGTCAGCAGCATGAGACCAAGGCAGTTGGTGACTCTATAATGTGCTTATGTTATTTTGGTGAGAAAGCTCTAATTAATAATATTGATATTTGTGGTGGTTTGAATCTGATGTCCCTCACCCCCCATAAACTCATGTGTTTTAAGTGCTTGGTTCCCAGATGGTAGCAATTTGGAAGGCAGAACTGCTAGAGCAAGTATATTGTTGGGGGTGGGCTTTTGGGTGTTGTACCCACTTCCCCCTTGTCAGAGTTCTGCTCATTTTCCTGTTGTTATTCTGTACCAACTATGGCAGAGGTGATGTCCAGCTTCTTCTGCTCATTCCATGTTAACATTGCTATCTTGAAGCTTCCCCTTGAGACTATAAACCAAAGTAAAACTCTCCTCCAACAGCTGCTATTGGTCATGTGCTTTGTCTCAGCAATGAGAAGGTAATTACTATAATAATTATCTATTTTTTGTCATTATAAATAGAACAATAAGAGCCAATACCTTTATGAAAAAAGTGGCATTTTACCTATAGAGGATGTATTTTACCTATAGAGTATATATTTTCTAAGCAGTTTTTTTGTTGTCAGTTAGAATAGCCTTAGCATAGAACATTTGCCTATTCTTATCTTCAACATTTAACAAACAATTGTTTGGTCACAGTCTATATGATAGGCATTTTTCTGAAGCATTAAAGCTTAAAGTAGAAATAATCATGAGAATGACAAATACTAGGTGATTTATTTTGTACAAAGTAGATAATGGATTGCTAAATAAGATGGCTAATTCTATTTCCCTCCAATGTATGACAAATTCATTGGCATATGCCCCTATTAGAGGACAGAAACCTTTTTGCTCCTATCACCTTCAAGGATACTCGTAGGCCAGGCATCACTTATTTTGGAAACATATAATCAGAAAAGAAAAATATAACATGTAGAATCTGCCTAACACTCAAAATAAATAGATACTATAATGAGTTCATGTAAATTATAGTTAATGGATATTAAAGTTGGGATTTTAAATATTGCCCCATGTATTAAAGGTATAATAGCCAGCTTATATCACTATGAAGTATGAAATAACCTTTAGGGGATATCCAATGGAGAGCAGATAGACCATTCTCAGCATGAGCTTGAAGATCTCTCTTGTCTCTCACATTTGGCAATCGGCTTTCCATGAGATAATTGTTCCTAGTTAAGGTTGCAGCCTCTGTTATCATCATGAGGTAATTGCACTTCAATAATGGAGTGATCTGTTCTGGGAGTAGTTTAGATCTTTTATCAGCTAGACCTAATGCTCTAGGAATCAAAGTAACTGCAAAACATTGTGAGCCCCAAGGAAAATAGGACAGAAATAAAAGAGGCAAGTGGGAAACAGAAAGTGAGAACGTGAGTTAGGCCAGGGGGTGGGAACTCCTGCATTAGAAAATTAAGTGCAATTCACTTATGACTACAGATTGAAAATGTATAGCTGTAGTTTCTTAATAAATACAGAAAATCATTTGACAAAATTCTACATTCACATAAAATAAAAATATTTTAGGGGCTGGAGAGATGACTTACCAGTTAAGGCATTTACCTGCAAAGCCAAAGGATTCTGGTTCACTCTCCAAGACCCACATAAGCCAGATGCACAAGGGGGCACATGCATCTGGAGTTCTTTTGCAGTGGTTGGAGGCCCTGAAGCACCCAGTCTCTCAGTCTCTTTCTCTCTCTCAAATAAATGAATAAATAAATAAATAAACAAACTTGCATTTCTACTGTACATGTGCAGACATTTGTTTAAAAATACTTTAAAACCTTAATATATTAGAAATAAATAAAAACTTATCAACCCAATAAGGATATCTGATGAAAAAATACAAAATGACTTAATGGTATGAACCCTCAATATAAATAAAGAGACATAGATATAAAAAAAAAACTGATAGTCTGATAAAATTGTTGAATTTAGTAACAACAAAAAATCAATGCCTTCATAAACATCAAAGCTAATGTTGTAGGAAATGTACTAATCATTATATTACTATAGCGATAGGTAGTGTCAATGAATAACCAATTAAATGATGTGTACATAAAATATTTCTTTGAAGACTCTGTAAGAATTTACAGTATTAGTGGAAAGAAAGTTGTGTGCATTGATGACATAAAAGAGAGATCCATGGGTGGGGGCAAAGCCCTGAAATCTCAGTGGGCAAAGCCCTTTCTGAGTAAGCCACTCCAATACATGCACTTATAATCTCAGCCCTGGGGAGATGGAGGCAAGAGAATTCCCCACGGCTTGTTGGCTGTCCATACTAACTGATTCTGTGAGTCCCACATTCATCAAGAGACACTGTCTCAAAGAATACATATAGGTGGTAGGCAACTGCAGAAGGCACCTGACTTTGGTCTCCACATTCACATGTACCCATGCACATGTGCACACACAGATTCATGTACTCACACATGTGAGCATGTGAACACACATGCATACATGCCACATTCATACATGTACAACACGGAGAGAAACATGCCCCATGCATTTGCAGAATCCAGAGGAGAGTGTGAGGTGTCCTTCTGCTATCACACGTCTCTGTGGTTTGTGGAAACAGGGTCTCTTTCAATCCAGAATCTGCTGTCAGCGAGCCCAGACAGTTCTCTAGTCTCTGTCTCCTACAGAAGGGATTGCAGATGTGTGTGGCATGCCAAACTGTTTATGTGGATTCCAGGGACTTGAAGTTGGCTATTTCTGGCCTCAGAGACTCTTATGCTTAGTGTAAGTGTTCTTTGCCACTGATGCGTCTCCCCAACCCAAAGAATGTTTTAGTAACACTTTATTTATTTATTTGCAAGCAGAGAGATACAAACACAGAGAAAGTATAGACAAGGTAGGGCCTCAAACCACTGCAAATGAACTCCAGACACTTGCATGCATGTGGCTTTTGTTGGTGTTAGAGTACTAAACCCAGGTTGATAGATTTTGCAGGCAAGCAACTTAACCACTGAACCATTGCTCTAGCCCCCACCCCAAAGATTTTATTAATGAATATTAATTGGACATAATGGGTTTCTGTGTGATATTTCTATGTACATTACACATGGGTGTAATGGGCCTTGATCAAATCTAATCTCCCCTTTTCCACTTTTCTACATACAAACATATACTGTTTCCTTTTTAGTTTCTAGTAATCACCATTTTACATGAACTGTTTCATGAAAGGGAACAGGTAGTATGAATCATGGTCCTCATGAGTTTTTTTTTTTTTTTTTTTGGTGGGGGGTTATGATACATGCTGTTGACAGCCTGAATAGAACAAAGAGCTAGAGTAAGAAATATGAGCTGTAACATCCACTAATTCGTACTTTCACATGACAGAGCTATTAAGTTTTAAACCCTCAATTTTTCACTAACAAATACAGCATTGTCCAGATAAGCAGAGGCAGCAACTGGAGCAGCCACAGCCTTCACCCTCTCCTGCTCGCCCTCCTCTGGCTCTAAGGTCTCTTTCCTCCTTCCTCCTCCTCCACCAACACTCTTCTGCTCTGCCTGCCAGCTTGACCCTAATGTCCACCCCCTCCGCCTTCCCTTCCCTTCCCTTCCCTTCCCTTCCCTTCCCTTCCCTTCCCTTCCCTTCCCTTCCCTTCCCTTCCCTTCCCTTCCCTTCCCTTCCCTTCCCTTCCCTCCCTCCCTTCCCTTCCCTCCCTTCCCTTCCCTCCCCTCCCTTCCCTCCCCTCCCTTCCCCTCCTCCCCTTCTTTGGCAATTACATTCTTTCCACCACCTCTTCCGCAATGGACCCTGAGCCTTGGAAGTTGTGATACAGATATTGCACTAGTTCTGAGCACTCCTGTCACTTCTTCCCAGCACCATGATGCCTTCTGAGTCATCCCAAGGTCACCGCCATCTGAAAAGAGAAGTTTCTTTACCAAAAGTGATAGTAGCATTAATATACAGGTATGAACATTAAGAGAGGTGCTTATTGGACAGTTTGATAAGCATAGAATATACCTTTAGCTAGCCATCAGCAGATGTTACACCCCTAGGGCTCATTACTACCCCTGTTTTAGGTTTTTAGTATCAGGGATGTATTCCCTCCCATGGAGCAGGCCTTCAGTTCAATTAGAGGGCAGTTGGCTTCCACCATGACAGACGTGCCACAGTTGCACCCGTTGGCTCATTTGGCCTAGCTGGCTAAATATAAGACTTTCAGTGTCCACCTTTGAGTATCTTTGCTGGTGATTTCTCTCTCTCCCATTGAACTGCCTGCAGAATGGCTTCTTCCAGCTTTCTGTCAGCTGGTCTACATGGAGGAGGTTGTCAGCTCAGCTCCAGCAGGATTTCTCAGTGGCCTTGCAGCCCAAGTATGTGGAGTTTTTGGTTATAGGGTCTTACCATCTATTCCTGATGGGATAAAAAGGACCTTGGCAATGGTGTATAATGTTTAGGGGGCACAAGGACCTCCCTGGCCAAACACTCACTGGATGGTATCCAAAGTGAACACATTCAATGAATGCAAAGTTAAATAGAAAAGAGAAGCTTGCTATGGTATTTCAGGGCAAGGTGATTCAAGATAAGAATGATGTATGCATGCTTAAAAAAGAAAACTAGAAAAAAAAACTTTTCAAATGTTTTGTCATAATTGATAAACATTAGAGGACACAGATAAATTTATCTAATTTAAACATCATATAAAACATGCAATCTAAAATATAACATTACCTTATTATTGCATGTGTTATCTACAATTTTGTAATCAGTTAAAACCCAATGTAATAAAACAAAACAACTAATATAACAATATTCTAACAGAAAAATGGACAAACATAAATAGTGCATATGCAATATGCCCCATATTCATCGTCATCAAGAAAATGCAATTAATGCCAAATTTTGTGTACATTAATTGTAGGAATTTATACTTTATCCTATTTCATATTGGTAAGGTTATAAAACAATGGGAACCTTTAAACATTGCCTTAGTAAGTTTGAATTTTTATAGTCATTTAACTATGAAATTTTGCATGCAATAGTAAAATAAACATTAACTTACCCCATGATCAAATAAAATTTTAGTTATGTAACCTAGAAGAAATCTCAGATAAGTGCCCAAGAAATATAATATTCATTGTATTAATGTGTATAATGCCAGAATTTTAGAGAAAAATGCAAGTGCCCCAATGTAAAATGGTTAAATGGTTAAAATTATAAGGCATTTAAGTATCAAATGCATACTAAAATATAAAACTTTTAGTTTAAAAATGAGCTTAAATTCTACACATCTCTATGAATTAATTTAAGAAATACTGCTTAAGTGAAGAGCACTGTTCATAAAACACTTGCTGATTTTGACTATATATGTATACATATAAAGATATGAAATTAGTGAAAAAAATGTACCGAGATGCTGTTTACTCACTTCCTGAAATAAGGTGTTTGCAGAGACTAAATCATGTTGCAAAGAAAGAAGATTGATATCACCCTAAGGCATAGTGAAGCAGGGGAAGTCTACTGTTTTTGGCAGTTTATATTTGTTAATGTTCAATGAATAAGCAGTGTCAACTCTGTAACTACATGTCAGAGGATAGAGTTGTGTGTATTTTCTCCTGTAAGGACAACATATCTGAGACAAGGATGAAGTGTGACTTGTCATGTTAATTTTTTAAAAGTATTTATTTATTTATTCATTTATTTATTTATTATTTGAGAGAGGAAGGAAGGAGAGACCAAGAGAAAATGGGTATGCCAGAGTCTCTAGGCACTGCAAAGGTGCTTCAGATGCATGTGCCATCTTGTGCATCTGGCTTACGTGGGTACTGGGAAACTGAACCTTAGTCCTTTGATTTCCCAAGGAAATGGCTTAACTGCTAAGCCATCTCTGCAGTCCCGATTAAATTTTTCATAATGAAAATTATTTTCCAAGATTTTAAAGTATATATATAACAGCTAAACATGTCTATAATTAAAACATACTTATTTCAAACTTCAGTGGTATGCCCAGGCTCTGACTGTCTCACAGATCTCACTGCATCTTCTGAATGCTTCTTATAATGGGTCAAACATGACACAAGCATTTCCACTAAGCTCTCTATCCTCAGTTTGTGGGTCAAGGAAACAACATGAGTTTTATAAACAACATTTATTGTAAATGCATACCTACTATTGTCAGAATGAGAAAATAGGCACAAGATGAGTTCAAAGCATGACATATCACAGTTGAATCAATGTCTGAGAAACTTGGATTAAAGCAACACTTGCTACCTAAATTCCCTAATCCTGTTTCTGTCATGAGTGTGTCACTATGGGAGTAGGAACTGGCTCCCAAACTTATCTAACAGGAATGCATTGCTACTTTGTCAGGGTACACTATTTCCTTTGTTGCTAGGTAGGAGGAAAACTTATAAATTTATTCAAGCCAGGTCTCAAGCATAACTTATCTCTCCTTTCACTCTAGGGGTGTTGATAACCCAAGAGTTTTCTCCACTATCATTTTTTTGTCCAAGTGGAAATAGTGAATCAGTTGCAAGGGCAACATCCCCCACCTCTATTCTGAGAATAAAGAGAATCAACATGCTTTTTTAAAGCTACTGAAGATTTGTCCATGGAGGCTTATTCTCCCTTTACCACTATATTTATCAAGGTTTAGTAAAGAAAATTTTTCTTTGAGATCACTAAGGAATAATCCTAAGTGGTAGATAAGAGATGTTGTGATAAATCCAGTGTAACATTTCTAGTCACATAAATTTCTAAAATCCATTATTTAAACTGGCACTTCCTAACCTCTCTAACACCACACTGAAATATCTAGAAAATAACAAGGTAGTCTATTTTGCTGGGACTCCATCCATCTGAAATCTCACCTTCAGCCTATTACATTATAGCCTGAGAGAATTAGCATGTTCATATACTTAAAATGTAATAGGAACAAACTTGTTTGTGTTTTACATTAAACATATACAAATGACCTCTTATCTTTATAATGCTGAGGATTGAATCCAGTTAAGTACGCTAAACAACTACTGCATTGTTGAACTACATCTCCAACCTACCATGTGTTTATTTTTTTTTTTAATCTCAATCTGTTCACCATAGATCATCATTAACCTAATATTTGGTTAATAATTCAAGTACATAATGAGATCCATTTTTCTCTCTAGATTAATCCAGAATGTTAGGTTAAGAACACCATTAGTAATTAATTTAGTATTAAATAGGACTTTTTGTCAATCAGTAAAGTCAAACTATTCATTTTCACATACTTTACAGATTAAGAGAGGATGGTTGATTGATTATTGATCAACTGATTTTGAAGCTTCATCTTACTATAGAGTATGAAACTCACTTTGTGGCCCAAACTGATCTCAGGCCCCAGTTGGTTTCAGTGCTGGAATTAAAGGTATGTGGCACTGTACCTCTCTGAGTGTCACTTAAGTAAGCCAGATAGATCTCCTCCATAGTAATTATATCTTGAAAACTTTCACCAAGGCATGTGAAAATCTGAGTCTAGGCAGAAATATATAGGTAAGGGTAGGTGATAGTGGTAGGGTAAGAGGGGCATTGCCACCCTGTTCCACGTCCTAATCTTTCTGATATCATGCTGAAGCACAGAAAGAGAGACTGCGTCTGCCATACCAATCTGATATATGATTGTCACATGGTTTTCTGGCAAGAACGGAGCAGCATCTTCAGGCAGCTGAAGAAAGTCAACACTCATCACTAACTGAGGCTTAAGGGGGTTTGGGAATTGGATTGCTAGGGAGTGTACCACTTATTTCAAGTTTCATAATTTCAGGTTTTGAGATTTCGGGGGTTTTGTTACCATTTTCCCACAAGAAACTTAAAACTAAACTCCACACATAAAGGGCACAAACTCCTAATTTTATTCCTAAAACAAGAAAATAAAAAAGGCACTTTATGCCCAAAGTAAGTAAAATCTCCATTTTCTGAGGCCACATTAACAAATTAAAATTCAGAAGCCAGTGATTTCCTCAGATAACTTGTCCACTATAAGTATTAATGAATATACTCCTAGATGGACAGTTTTGATCTGTTAACATTATGTAATAGATAACAATGTAAGCAAATTAAATCCTCATACTGGGGCTGTGACCAGGCTCCAAGGCACTGTGGAATGACCTTTCAGAGTACAATGCTGCACAGGAGATGCTGGAGCCAGGAAACAGAGATCTAAAGAATAAATAGGCAGTGCCTAAGCTGTAAACGCCAGCTGCTCTCTCTGCTGCTATGAAACTTATCAGCAAAATAATGACTTTGTGTTCCCCTTTCTCCCACATCAGAACACTGGCCTGGGAAGAATCAGGGAAACATGGTGTTAGCTTTATTGCATCTACATTAAAGAAACTATGTTTCGTATTTTATTTTTATTTATTTATTTGAGAAGGAGAGAGAGATCAGCAGGTGAAGAGAGATAGAGTTAGAGAGAGAGGAAGAGAGAGAGAGAGACAATGAGTGAGCCAGGACTTCTAGCTTCAGCAAATGAACTCCAGATACATGTGCCTCCTTGTGCATCTGGTTTATATGGGTCCTGTGTAATTGAACCTGGGACCTTTGGCTTTGAAGGCAAATGCCTTAACCACTAAGCAATCTCTCCAGCCCCCAAATTATGTTTCTTAATAAGTCTAACACTGAATGTGGAGTAAGCCAGTACAAATCACATTGTCACCTGTGCATATTTGTATTGCTTAACTTACACAAAAGTAAAGCAATGTGTATCTATGTATGCACATGAATGTGTTGAAGTTATATAATAAGTTGTTAACTATGACTAACTGGTTGGAAGGACAAGCAAGTTGAGTGAGGTGCCAATTAAAAAACTTGTTTTTTTTTTTAAATTAAAATCTAAATATAACAATTTATGTATTTCTATTTCTACTCTTCTTATTATTATTTCCAAGCAATATCTGCTATGAAGTTTTCTATGGATAGTGCTATGGCAATCAAAAGAAAAACGAATAACTTATTATGTCATATTAACTAAAAATTCTAAATAGAACCTTTCTAGCAGACTGGGATCAGGTTAAAGCATGAGAATAGGGATGGGGAAATGACTCAGCTGTGAAAGTTCTTGCCATGGCAAACATGTACTTTCAGTGCTGGGGAGGCTGAGACAAGAGAATGTCTATGCTATGCTGGCTTGCAAAATTAGTGTGCTCTAGGTCCATAAAGGCACTCTGTCTCAAACCATAAGGTGTAAAGCAATTAAAGAAGTTATCAGTGTTGACCCTTGACCTCCATATGCACATACACACTCAGCCACATGTCCCTATATACATATGAACACACATAAAAATAACCATGCACATGCAAAACAATTTTAAATATTAAAAGAGGATACAAATCAAACAAATTAATTTTGCTATTAATTTTAAGTCATTATGCCATATGGCTTGTTATATTAAAAGTTAAAAATATCAAAGTATTTCTCATAAAATGTGTCTTTTATCTTTAGGATTATGAAATATATTTATGCAAAGATGTAACTAGGAAATAGTGATTTATTTTATATTTAATATATTGCATGAATATTCATTAAAATGAGTTAGCAAATGATTAAGATTCATGTAACATTTGTAATATAATGTTATTTAAATCTTAACAAGGAAAACTTCTAAGTAGGTTGTTTGGAGACATTTTAAGGTTTTATTTTTATTTATTTATGTGATAGATACAGAGAAAGAGAGAGAGATAGAATGAATGGTAGTGCCAGTGCCTCCAGCCACTGCAACTAAACTCCAGATGCGTGTGCCACTATGTACATCTGGCTTACATCGTTATCAAACCTGGGTCCTTAGGCTTCACAGGCTAGTGCCTTAACCACTAAATCATCTCTCTAACTCTAGAGATGTTTTTTGAAAGCAAAGAGAAAAACAAGAAAGGACAATAAAAAGAAGAAATGACAATAATTAAACTTTTGTTAACTAGTTGAATCTCATTTCAATATTTCTTAAAATACTAAATAACTTAAATATTATTAATGATTATTTGTAGCTCATATATCTTCTTATGGAATTCAAGCTCTGTAATTGATTTAACACAAGTGAAATGAATTGTTTCACAAAATGAAAATTACTTATATTGAGAATGGATTTTTGACAGCATATATAATTTACCTGATTAAGACATTGTTAAATCATTATAAGTAAGAACAGATAACAAGTAGTAATAAATAAAAGGACAGAAACTGCAAGAGAATATAGTTTAGTTCATGCTGCAGTCAGGTTTGCATTGCTAGCAGAAATCACCCAACCAAGAGCATCTTCTGGGACAAAGAGGTTTATTTTGGCTTACAGGCTTGAGGGGAAGCTCCACAATGGCAGGGAAAATGATGGCATGTGCAGTGGGTGGACATCATCCTCTGGCCAAGATGAGGTGGACAATAGCAATGGGAGAGTGTGCCAAACACTGCCATCGGGAAACTGGCTACCAAACCCATAAACCTGCCCCCAGTAATAACACTGCCTCCTGAAGGTGTTAATTCCTAAGTCTCCATCACCTGAGAACCTAGCATTCAGAACACCTAGTTTTATGGGGGACACCTGAATCAAACCACCACATTCCACCCCTGGCCCCCATAAACTGATAACCATACATGATATAAAATGTAATCCATTCATCTAACTTTAAAAGTACCCATAGTTTTTTTTTTATCAATTCCAATGATGTTCATACGTCTCCATAGTCCAAGATCTTTTAACTGAGCCATAATACCAAAAATAACCTCAACAAAACTTATAATAGCACAGAATCAACAATCACACTGCAAAGGATTGCACTGGGCATAGCAAAGAAATATTCAACCAATATAAGATTTAAAACAACCAGGGCAAACATCAAACTCTGTAGCTTCAAGTTCAACAACTCTAGTTAGTGACAAATATCCCAGTCTGATAACTCTAACCAGCATCCAGTCTCTGGACTTTCAATTCTGCCCCTCCAGCTAGGCTACTCACAGTCTGGAAAACTTCATCATCAGGGATGCAGCTCCTTAGCAGCCATCTCATGATCCTGGCATCTCCACTGGGTCTCCATTGCAATCCACAGTTCATCCTCACAGTCCTATGGGATCTCCATGCAGGCAACCAGAAACCTGATTCACACTGCCCATGGCCATTTCCAAAATGCAAGACCGTGTTGCAAACTTAATATGACCCTCTCTTTCCTGCATTTCTTACACTGCATAATACCAGGTAAGGTGGCAATTTGTTTATCTGGGGGAAGTAAAGCAGACTTTGATGAACAGGACACTCCTTAAGCACTCAGCCCCTTCAAAAGAGTCTACATTCTTTCTGCTTCTCCATTGCAGGTCAGCTGGCCCAATCTCAAAGGTTGTAAATCTCTCAATTGCAGCTGAATGGGCAGCACTTCACCCAGATTTTTTTTTTTTTTTCTGTGCCACATCCCTTTGCTCATACCAGTTCACTTCTACGCAAAGCAGTCCTGTACATCTCAGGATACAGGCATAGTAACAAGCTTCTCACACAAACTCTTTGAAGCCCAGTCCAGGCAAAGCTGTTGCTTACCCTCGTAAGCCAAACTTCACACTCCATAGTTCTCACTGCATTCAGGCCTTTCAACTCTGACCAGAATAGCCCATCAAGCTGTACTTACAGGACTGCAAGGCATATCTGAGGCCAAGGTTTCAAATCCTTCCACATTCTTCTTGAAAATCAGCTCCAAAAGGCCAAAGCCACATAGTCAGGTGTCTAGCAGCAATCCCACTCCTCAGTACCACCTTATTGTTGCAGTCTGGTTCGCATGCTGGTAGAAATCATCCAACCAAGAGCAGTTTCTGGGAAAAAGAGGTCTATTTTGGCTTACAGGCTCCAGAGGAAGTTCCAAGATGGCAGAGGAAAGTGATGGAATGAGCAGAGGATAGACATCACCCCCTTGCCAACATAAGGTGGACCATAGCGACAGGAGAGTGTGCCCAACACTACCATGGGGAAACTGGCTATAACAGCTATAAGCCCACCCCCAACAATACAGTGCCTCCTGAAGGTGTTGATTCCCAAATCTCCATCAGCTAGCATCCTAGCATTCAGAACACCTAAGTTTATGGGGGACACCTGAATCAAACAACCACAGTTCATAAATGAGCTCTCCTGGGGGAAGGACACTAGCTGCCTCTGTGGATGCTCACAAAGCATACTTAGCAGAAGATGCAATTGCAACATTGAAGGAGCAGGCTCATCAGCACCTTTGTAAAGGATGGTCACTTCCTGAGTTATGTTTGCACTCCACAGTGTCATGTATATTCACAGGAAGTTTTACTCTGAAGAATATAACTGTGCTGAGGTTTTTTTTTTTAATATTTTGTTTTATTTATTTATTTGAGAGAGAGAGAGAGAGAGAGAGAGAGAGAGAGAGAGAGAGAGAGAGAGAGAGAGAGAATGCACTCCAGGGCCCCCAGCCACTGCGAACAAACTCCAGATACGTGTTCCCCCCACCTGTGCATCTGGCTGACGTGGGTCCTGGGGAATTGAGCCTCGAGCCAGGGTCCTTAGGCTTCACAGACAAGTGCTTAACTGCTAAGTCATCTCTCCAGCCCTCTGCTGAGGCTTTTGAATAACAAAAAGGTAAAATACTTACAACTAAAGTATATCAGAACCACTTTTGTATTATGTAGAGAAAATGCATTGTAACACGAAAGTCCATGTGCTCTTATTCACCTTTCCTAGCACAGTATTGGTAAGCTAGCAACCTTTTATATAATCCCTTCCTTCTTAATTCTTCATCATAGCTTTGTGAAGTTTAAAGTCTTAGATTTGCCAAAGATGTATCATATATTGAATATTCCATACTTCATATGAAAACTGGCATCCATTAGACAATAGGATATATAAAAATCCCTAATTCTTATGGCATTGATTGAACGGTTAGTGCAGCTTTAGAACTCCAAAGGTATAAGTTAGGCATGTTTAAAGTGAAGTACTTTTGAATTTTAAGCTTTTAGAATGACAGTGGATATATATTTCTTTGATCTAAAATCACTAAGAAAGCAAATATTCTTTATTTGCTCTTGATTCATCTTTGATGTTGGCCTGATTACAAGGGATCTGCCTGTAGCTAGTAAACATTGTCAATTGTTATATAACAATAACCAAGATCTGACAGCTATAACAATGATAAACATAAACACTGGAGCAGATTGTGCTGGGGAATAATGAACATAGACATATGTTGTACAAATCTCAGGGAACATTCATAGAAACACCATACCTTATTTTCTTACAAATACAGAAAATGGCATAATATTCACAGAGAAAAAATGCACCTCCAGATTTTTCAGGACATATACCAAAATGTCTTTTGTTGCATCTCAGGAGACTTAGAATCTATTGTAAAGGAGTTTGCAAAGAATTTAAAGTATGAGAAAACTTGCATTGCTAGTCACATGTGCAAGTGGAGGATGTTTATATATGCAAAATTCAGCTGTGAGGCAAAAGCACATTACACAAAATATTTATTTGAATGCTATTTAAGCTTGTGTGTTCTTTCAACTTCACAATTATTAAAGTCTTCTCTGTTTAAGGTATACTTTTAGAATATATACGATTTAGAACTTCTTCCTTATCTTATTAAAAGTGCAATGGTAGAAAATAGAAAATACATAGATAGATGAAAGATAGAATTTAGATGATGAAAGATACTAGAATGGAAGTGTAGTACTAATTCCAGCTAAATCGACTGCATTGAATGATGTCTTAGAAGGCTGGAGAGATGGCTTAGTGGTTCAGGTGTTTGCCTGCAAAGCCAAAGGACCCAGGTTCATTTCCCCAGGACCCACATAAGCCGGTTGCACAAGGTGGCGCATGCAACTGGAGTTCGTTTGCAGTGGCTGGAGGCCCCAGCATGCTCATTCTCTCTCTCTCTCTCAAATAAGCATATTAAATTTAAAAAAAAAAAGAAATATGCCTTAGAAATCAGCAATTCACACTTCTGAGAGAGTCTGAGAGGGATTATCAACTGACACTTGGCATGTGGACCAGTGACTGTAGGAGAGAAGACTTGCCTGGAATGTAGGAGCCCATTCAATAAGCTACATGACCCAAGGCAACAAAAACAACAGAAGAGGGAAGCTCATCTATACTTATACGCTCTGTTTTTGTTTTTTTCCAAAAAATAAAAATAAAATCGTGTGTGTGTGTTCATAGCAGGGTCTTTTGCTAGCTGCAAACAAATAGTTGTGTGGCTTTATGTGGGCAAATTAAACCTTAGCAAGCAACTGTGCTAACTGCTGAGCCATTTTGTCAAACCCTACAAGCTCAGTTCTTGAGTTGTTACTTTTGTGCTATTGCTCTTGCCTGCGAACATCAGACACCCAAGTTTCCTGTCTTCAAAAATAAACTCACACCAGCCTCTCTCCAGCAAGCATACAGGCCTTTAGCTTCATCAGGAATTCAGCCAGAAAAAAAAAGACCCTGTTTTTCAGAGGTTTCTAACTTCCTGGAAGAAGAAACTACTGGTTTACAGGATTTTCCAGCCTGCAGAAGGTAATAATGAGACTGCCCAGTTTGTGAGAGTGTAAGTAACTCTAATAAATCTTCTGTGATTATAAATACAAGTTTTTATTCTACTCCTCTAGAAAACTCTAAGACATATATGATAGAAATTTGTGGTTCACTTTCATATATTTTAGTAACATATAAATGTATGTTTATATGTGACCCACACTATATACGTACACACACACACACACACACACACACACACACACACACACTCACACATATCCTGTCATGGATGTGTAGAGCTCATGCCACGATAGACAATCAGACAATCTTGTGCCAAATAATTTCAAATTTTACTCCTAAACTAACTTTTATGATTATAATTTCTAGCCCAATCATTAATTTATAGTTTCTGAGCCCATTGGAATAAAGCTTTGTGGGTAATTAATGCATCATGGTATACTGCATAGAAAGATGGAATGTTAGCTCACAGAGCAGTAGACCTGGATCTAACTTTATAGCTGTAATTTTCCATTATCCAAAGGCACATCAGTTCAATGTGAGGATATCTACTTTAGCACCTACATAAACACACAACATATACATAAACTCATGAATATAAATGTACATAAATTCCAGTTTATTTTGGGTATATTCAAGTATTTCCTGTATAGAGGCCAAGCAAAGAGATGCCAAATTCAGACAGCATGCATGAATCAGCTACCTAGAATAAAAATTGAAATTTACAAATGATACAAAAAGTAAGAAATTTGCATCCAGGTAATAGGTCTAGGGCAGCTCTGGGAGACAGCTGATGATAACGAGCCATACTTCAGCTCAAGTGGGTTTTCTCTCCTGCCATGTATCCAGGACTGTAATTGTTGTCAGCGTGTGGCTGAATCCGCATTGTCAGAGGAAGGCACTGGAAGAGTACTCCTGGAGGTGCAAGCTGCTCAGCCTCCTGTCAAGTAACAGGGCCATTTCCAACCCCATGGGTACATTTACCTTAATTAACTACATTTCAATGTTTTCAGTAGCCTTCTTTCTAGAGTCTAGTATTTGATTAGAGATTTTGAGAAATCTGAGACTTGCATGATCAAGTTTAGAGAAAACATAGAATAAATGACTATATTCTTATAAGTAGCCTTCAAATTAAGTAGTATAGCATATGGGATATGATGTATTTAGAGAAAACTCTAAGTTACAGATAAGGAATTATCAAATATCCTGACATCTTGAAGAAAAATATATTGAGGATATTATGATTGGATTATTTTGTTTCCCTGAAATTCAAGCTGGAGTTTAATCCCCATTATAAAACATTAGGAAGGTAGAAACAGTCCCCCAACAGTTTTCAAACCCTGGGCCAATGCGAGGCAATTAGGATTAGATAAATTCTTCAGGGTAAAGTCCACATGATTGAGAACAGGATGCTTTATATAAAGACAGAGACCAGGATTGATAAATACCCACATGCTCCCTGTGTCTCCTGACTTGATGATATGTAACACATGAAAATACTGAAAGGGTTTCTATTGCCTGACATGACATTTCAACTTTGTACCAGAAGTATGAGTGAATAAAAACATTGTGTTTTTGTTTTTTTTTTTTTTATAATCTACCCAGTTTGTGCTAATGTGATCTTAGTAATAGAAAACAGACAAATAGATTGCTATATAGGTTAAATGTGAATTGGTTAAATTTGTACTATATACATAGGAGTAACACCCATGAAATGGTATATAAGTACAAATGATGATCACTGAATGTCAGCTAAATACTGTACTTTAATTTTACACAAGCATCTAAAAATAGCTATGAGGCTGTGATGGCTCAGTGATTAAAGGCACTTGTTTGCAAACCCGAGCATGCAATTCATCTGTTGTTCTGGTATACTTTTGACAATGGGAATTGGAGACAGGAGAATCTTATGCTGGCTGGCATAAGATATCTGTAATGGCAAGAGATGCTGTCTCTAAGAAGGTGGAAGAGGAGTACAGTCACTTCTGATGTCTACATAGGCATTATGACACATGGGTACACACACACACACACACACACACACACACACACACATACACACAAAATAAAATGCATAGTAAACTAAACCACATATATCACAGGTAATATTTTCCCAATTTTGTAGTTTGAAAAACCCTGAGTCTTTGAAAAGGAAATCAGGAAAGTTAATGGCAGAAATTGTTCTCATATGGATACATCTAAAAGGAAGTTCATGCTTATAACAGCTTTATGAATTAATAGACCACAATGTATTTTTAAAGATCATCATAATAAATCACAAAATCTACAATCTCAGTTTATTACATAAAACACATAGAAAAAAAGTTTCAGAAATTAAATAATAATAAAACAAAAATTAAAGATGATACTTATTTGACCTTACTTTTAATATTTCCAATTATTTTAATTTCTTATTTAGTTCATGTTCCTTCAAATAAAAACCACACTTGAGTATTTAAGGATGTATACTTGACTACTTAGAATTGTTACAGCCCTTTCCCACTAAAACAGAGAATACTTCAGCATATGAGATAGCTATACTGAAAATAATCAACTAATGTTAAATCTGTTGCCCTTTTAAGATAGACTAAAAATCAAATCTCTCAGTGATTTTTACCAATATATTGATTTTTTCATATTTTAAAATTTCATCCCTATGAAAATTTGAAAGAATAATATAGATTTGCTTATATACTATAATTATTATTTTTTGTAATCTCTTCTTTCTTAATTTCTATATACAAACATATATATATATGTCATGCATACATATATATAACTTGCATATCATATATATAAGTTCTTTTAGCTGTATCATTTAAATTAAGTCACTAACACTGTACCATTTCATCATTTGCTAAGGAGGATGTATCTCCTAAAAAGAAAAGTCTGCCTTATTATAATATTTAATATACATGAGTCATAAACAAGAATTTTAATGTTCATATAACATTATATTAATTATCAATCTATATTGGATTTTTCATCTTTGTTTGGCATTCACAGTCCAATCAGTATTCATATATGACATTTGGGTTTAATGTTTCAGTATTAAATTTTAATTTGGAAAGTTTTCTTTGTTATCATCTACCACAAGGTGTATGTTGACATTTTAAAGGAAACTATGCTAGTTATTTTGCAGGTTATCTTAAAATCTTATTATATTGATTCCTAATAATTACCTTCAAATTAAATCTTTTGTCGAGGACACCACGTAAGTGTTGTCTTACGAGTACGTCACATTACAGCCCACTAGGGGAAAGACAATAACAGTTTTATTTCCTGTTCCTTATAGATTAGACCACTTTATTTAAATAGTGTGCATGAGGTAAATTTCTGGTTTTGTAAATAATAAGTTGCACATGAATACCATGTGTGACTATATCAGTTTCATGGGATTAAAGCACTTTTTGGTGGTTGATAATTCTTGTCAATGTCCTTACCAAAGTCAATTATACTGGTGGATTTTCTAATGCTGATTTTCTAATTTATTATTCTCTCAACCTGTACTCTCATTGAGAGTCCCATTATCAACTCATAAATTCTTTTATTTTTTAAATTTTTGTTTTCTTTTATGTGGTTATTTTGTGGTATGTTTGAAGACATACACATTCTTACCAAAAAATCCTATTTTTTTTCTAATTGTAATCATGAAATTCACTATATTTTTATTAAGTATAAACTTTGTCTGGACACATGAGTTGGAACCATTTTCCTCCTCTGTGCCCACATTCTACTGACAGCTACCCTTTGGCTCTTACAATCTTTCTACTACTTTTTCTGCAAAATTCCCTGAGTTGTGGTGGGTGTGTTTTAAGTCTCCTTTAGTGTTGTGCTGTCAGCAGTTTGTGGATTTTTCCTTTGGTGTGTTTTGAATATCCTCAGTGTCTGTCTCCATCACCCTGGTGCAGGTTGTAAGGATACCCAAGGAAGCAACACTCTTGCTCATCTCACCAATTCCTCTGTGGTTTCACCTGGGCCATAGCTGATATCTGAGAAGTGACTCATCTCCTGATAGGGAGTCTTTTCTTGTCTTGATGAGAGATTTTTGTTGTCCTTGGTTTTCGCTTCTAAAAAAAAAAAAAGAAAAAAAAAATTCAGAATTTTTTTTTTTTTTAATTCTACAAAGTGAGCTCAGCACAGGTTAAAGACAAGATGAGTGGGGTCTTCTCATTGGAGTCCATGATTCTGCTCTCCATAGGATTCTGACTTGGTTCCCATTACCATTTATGGGTTACTTTCTATTGTGCAGGTAGGTCTTTTAGACAATCAGAAAGCCACTGGTCACCCACATAGGCTGGGTGCCACCATGGCATAGGTGTGTATGTCTTGTCAGGCTGCTTCCTTTCATAGAGCAGTGTCCCCTGATGGCTCACAGCATTGTTTTGCATTTGCCCCAGCAGCTTTTGCAGTGCTTTCTAGTACTATGCACGCTAAGCATCTGGAAACTGGCTTCCTGCCATCAGGATCTCTCTATATTCTGTATCAGGATTATGTGGTGGCTTCCACAATAGGGTCCTCTTATATATTAACTCAACAGGTAATTGAATGCTTTGACAGAAGCCTGTCTTGCTTTGGGAACCTTGTTAGTCTCTGAGCAATATAGCTCAATGTGGGAAGCAATTGATTTCTGGTACTGGGAGTTATGAGCCAGAGCTGATTGTTTTAGGATTAAGCATCATTCCACCCTGTTTAGAACCCCTCTTTTCACACAATACACACATACTACTATTGAGGGTTATATCTTTCAGTCAGCTATCCAGGAGGAAGGTTTCTATGGTATTACTACTCATTTTGGCTTCAGTTTTCTGTTTATCTCCACCCGGCCCTCCCATTACCATTCCCCCAAACCCTTTCATCTCTGTTTTTTGGCTTTTGAGTTGCCTCTCAGATATGCCTGCAACTCAAGCTGTTCCAGGTTAGAAACCACAGGTGAGGGAGCATATGAGACATTTGTCTTTCTGTGCTTGTGTGAGTTTACTGAGTAGTATCTGTTCCAAATCTGTCCATTTTCATACAAATTTCATTATTTTATTTTTCCTTACTGCTGAGTAGAATTCCATTGTGTATATGTACCACATGTTCATTATCCATTTGTCAAGTGATGGACATCTGGCTTGATTATAGTTCTTAACAATTGTGAATAGAGCAGCTATAAACATGGTTGAGCAAGTATCTCTGCAGTTAGAAGTGGAACCTTTAGGTTAGATACACTTTAGAGGAATAGCTGGCTCAGTTGGTGTTCAGGAGTCTCCATAATGATTTCCATAGTGGTTGTACAAGTTTACCTTCCCACCGTCAGTGAATCATCTCTTCCTTTTTGCACACATATGAGCTTGTTTGTGTATACTATGTGTGGTGTGGAATGTGTACTGTGGTGTGTGGTGTGGTACATGAGTGTGAGTGCATGTGTTTGTGTGTGTGTTTACATGTGCTGTATGGGATGTGCAGTGCTGTGTGTGTGTGTGTGTGTGTGTGTGTGTGTGTGTGTAGTATTTTCTTCCCTGTGTGTGCACAGACTTCTGTACCTCATTTGTAGTAGTGTGGAGGCCAGAGAAGAATGTATGGTGTCTTCTCTATTGCCCAAATACTTGTTTCATTGTAATGGAGGTTCTCCCTGAACACAGACTTGCTGTTCTGGGGAAAACTGGTTGGCCAGTGAGACTTAGCATTTGTTTGGTTCCTATTGCATGGGATTGGGGTTGTGGGCATGTCTGGCCATGTTCAGTTTTTACCCAAGATGTTGGAGACTCAAACTCATGGTGAATCAGACCTTCTCAGGAGCCATCATATGTTTTGTTTATCTGTTTTTTATACTTGTGTTTGTTTGATTCAGGTGTCCCACATAAAAGTAGGTGTTCTAAATGTCATGTCCACAGGTGTTGATAATTTGCAAATTAAACGCTTTGGGAGGCAGTGTCTTGTTGGAGGTGGACTTATGGGTGTTATAACCAGCTTCATCTTGCCAGTGTTTGACACATTCTCCTGTTGCTATTGTTTACCTGATGTTGGCTAGGAGGTAATGTATACCCTCTGCTCATGTCATCATTTTCCCCTGCCATCATGGAGCATTGTCTTGAGTCTGTAAACCAAAATAAACCTTTTTCCCACAAGCTGCTCTTGGTTGGGTGTTTGCTGCCAGTCCAGCTGCAATTGAGAGATTACAACCATTAAGATTGGGCGACAGGAAGAATGCAGAGTCTTTGAAGGGGCCTGAATGCTGAAGAAGTGTCCTGTTATTCAAAGTCTGCTTTATTCCCACCTGGATTAACAAATTGTAGCCTACCTGATATTATGGAATATAACAAAAGCAGGAAAGAATTGGTTATTGAATTTGTAACATAGTTTATTATTTTGGAAATGACCATGGACAGGCTTATTAAATTACCTGTGTAGAGCCCAGTGAAGCCATGAGGATGAACCATAGATTGCAGTGGAGACCCAATGAAGATGACAGTACTATGATATGGCTTCCATGAGAGCTGCTGCCCCCAGATGAAGTTATCTGGGACTGTGAGTGGCCTGGCTGGAAGGATGGATTTGGAACTCTAAAGACTTATCATTGGTTAGAATTGACTTGGAGGGACTGGAGTGATGGCTTAATGGTTAAGTGCTTGCCTGTGAAGCCCAAGGACCCTGGTTTAAGGCTCAATTCCCTATGAACCACATAAGCCAGATTCACAGGGTAGAAAATGCATCTGGAGTTTGTTTGCAGTGGCTGGAGGCCCTGGTGTGCCCATTCTCTCTCTTTCTACCTGCCCCTTTCTCTCTTTGTCTGTTGCTCTTAAATAAATAAATAAAAATAAACAAAACTGGGCTGGAGAGATGGCTTAGCGGTTAAGCGTTTGCCTGTGAAGCCTAAGGACCCCGGTTTGAGGCTCGATTCCCCAGGACCCACGTTAGCCAGATGCACAAGGGGCGCACACATCTGGAGTTCGTATGCAGTGGCTGGAAGCCCTGGCACGCCTATTCTCTCTCTATCTCTCTCTTGCCCCCTTTCTCTCTCTGTCTGTCACTCTCAAATAAATAAACAAAATTTTTTTTAAAAAAATTAAAAATAAAAAAAATAAACAAAACTATTTTAAAAAATGACTTGGAGACTCATCACTGGTTAGAGTTGCTGAACTTGGAGCTATTGAGTTTGATGTTTGCCCTGTTAAAATCTTGTATTGGCTGAATGTTTCTTTGTTCTGCCTAATGCTATCTTTTGCAGTGTTAATGTTTATTCTGTGGCATTATGGTTTTTAGGATTTTTCTTGTTGTATTATGGCTCAGTTAAAAGACCTTGGGTTATGGGGATGTTTGAGCATCATTAAGATTGTTAAAAATGATGGGGAATTTCGAAGTTGGGCTGAATACATTGTATTTTACATTATGGATAGTTATCAGTTTATGGGAGCCAAGGCTGAAACGTGGTGGTTTGATTTGGGTGTCCCCCATAAACTTAGGTGTTCTGAATGCCGAGCTCCAGCTGTTGGAAGTTTGGGAAATAAACCCTCCTGGAAGCAGTACATTGTTGGGGGCATGCTTATGTGTTTTCTATCCAGCTTACTCTTGCCATTGTTTGGCACACTCTCCTATTGCTGTTGCCCACCTGATGTTGACCAGAAGGTGATGTCTGCTCATGCCATTGTTTGCCCCTGACATCATGGAGCTTCCCCTTGAGTCTTTAACCCGGAATAAACCTTTATCCCATGAACTTGGTTGTGTGTTTTGTGCCAGAAATCCAAACTTGACTGCAACAATATTCTACTTGTATGACATTTGTAAGCAGAAGACAACTCATTGAGACCATTACTTTCATATTTTTTGTTTATTTTTATTTATTTATATGAGAGCGACAGACAGCGTGAGAAAGACGCAGAGAAAGACACAGAGACAGTGGGCGTGCCAGGACCTCCAGCAACTGCAAACAAACTCCAGATGCATGTGCCCCCTTGTGCATCTGGCTAATGTGGGTCCTGGGGAGTTGAGCCTCGAACCGGGGTCCTTAGGCTTCACAGGCAAGTGCTTAACCACTAAGCCATCTCTCCAGCCTGACAGTTACTTTCAACTTTAAACATAGCCATCACATTTTGGAGTAGCACTAGGTTTCTATAATGATACAGTTTGTGCTTCCTCTGGCTGAGGTGTGGCTCTCATCCCTACTTCCAAGGACCTCAAGTTCCTTTTAGTGAAAAAGTGCATTTGGAAAAGGGTTGGATGCTTATTGTAACTGTTGCTTTTACAATGGCTTCTGGCAATGAAGTGTAAAACCTTTCTCTGGAACATTTCAGGCTGAGATTTTAGGTGCAGGAATTGAAATTTATTTACTTGTATTGTTTGAATGGTATTAATAAGCTCAGATAAAGATAAAAGTTTGGAGAGTATTTCAGGGATATAAACTAAGCATTTAGTATGTACATATTCTTAGCCTCTTGGGGTCACTGTTCTTAGAAAAAGTCTCTTTCTCAATGGAAAGAACTGAAGAGTTTTCCCAAATCTTATCATGATTTTATATTTACTCCAATTATTTTTCCTTTGGTCCATTTTTAAATTGTATATTGCAAGGGTTTCTAGTTTTCTTCCCAGTTACTAACCTATATACTTATGTTTGAATGTCCTTGTTTCTCCCTTTTTATTTTGGCTCCCACAATTTGGCTGTCCATATTTAAAGAACATTTTAGCTCTTATATAGCTGTAAAAATTATTTTATTTTGTAGGATATACAATCTTTTTACACATATCTTGCCACTCTTGAGCTCATTGTAGCATTGGTTTTGAATTTCTACTTGCATGTATTTAATTTTCATTATTAATCTTTTTATTTGGGTTTCTCCAGTACTGTGCTGGTTGGATGAACTTTGCTCTACACAATATTCTTCATAAATGACTTAAGAGTAAAATATTCTCTACATTCACGCATTCAAATTGTTTTCCTTAGTCTTGTATAAAGTTCTAACTTTGTGTACATTGTTCATTTTTTAGTTTAGCCTTATATAAAATGGATGATTGCTTGCAAACTCAAACTCACTTTGCAGTGATAAATGGGTCCCACGGTGTAGTTCTTGTGCATATTTTCTTTTTTCTCTCAGACTTTTCTCAATGATTCAGTCAACATTAAAGTACAGATTGGAAGGCAAGAAAATAGCACTAACACCTCTTCCAGGTAAAGCATAGCTGAAGAAAAATGGAGCAGTGGATAAATATTTCATTTCTTCCACCTGCAAGCAGACATCTCTGGGGAGCATTCTGGTCACCCTTTGGGAAGGATATCTCATGGCAGTACCTCAATAATGCACTACCAGGATTTAGATTTCTCTTCTTACTCTTTCTTTCCAACTTTGTAGACTCAGCACAGGAAAAATTTAACCTGTTGGATTTCAGAAAAATTCAAAATGTGATGGGAAAGAGATTGCCATAAAGTAGGTATCATGATGCAATTCTAGAAATATGTAGATTATATGTTATATAGTAGTATTACCTTGCTTGTAGTCTTTGTCAGTACCTTACACTAACCAATTGTGCAACTGGTTTGTGATAGTTACAACTCTCCATTTAGGAATAGCCTAGTGGTGGAGTGTAGCAGACAGCTTCAGGTTCACTGAGATGAACTTCCAGACCAGGCACAATTATGGAGAAAGGGATATTTATTACAGATCCAGGGGAAGTTCAATAAATGGCAGAAGAGGCTGGCCTGCCTTCACAGGTCCAAGAAGAGAGAGAGAGAGAAGCATAAGCCAAAAAACCAAAAGCCACACAGCACACTTCAGGAGCTCCAGCTAGGCACACTTCATATCTTTAGATTGAAATCTGAAATCCACCACCACGCCTTAAGATCCACCCAGTGACACTGCCTCCAACCAGGTGGCTGCAGATGCAAACTACAAACAAATAAAAAACTAAATATATTGGGGACCATCTATTCAAACCACCACATGGAGTATGTGCTGCATGCATCTCAGAACTATGAATGTGGCCCAACATATTTGTAGATACCAACATGTCCTGTCAAAGAGCTGGCCATCCTTGCTTTAATTTATTACTATTTAGCATATGGGCTAAATGTGGCAAGCATATTAAAATCAGATTTTAAAATTGAAGTCAAATAATCATCCCAATAACTTATTTATTGATAGAAATATGTTCACATAGAAGTGTATATAAGAGCTGCATTTTATAACTCAGGGTTGATGGAGTAAGATGGGACCTTGGAATTGATCTTAGTAGCTCACCATGACTTTTAAAATTCTTGATTGCACATGGGAAGTCACCATGCTCCTTCTATGTCAGCAGCAAAGCATATATTATTGCTACCTAAAGTAGCATGGTAGAAATGGAAAGGGGTAACTCATAATAAAACATGAAAAAGTAAAGATTTATCACCCAAAATAGATACCTCCATATAAGTAGGAAAGTGTGTAAACTAGTGAGGGCAACTTCACTGAATTTTCACCTCCTGGAATGTTCTGAGCTGGATCCTCAAATGAAATGAAGATGGACTTCCATGAAGAGGAACTCAATAAAACCACCACAAGTAAGTGTTCTTATAAGCCACACTCAAATATTTCTGCATCCATTTATGAAAATAACTGTATCTCATGGGAAAAAGAAAATACCAAGTACTTTTGAAGGTAAAACTCTCATGACACAAAGTGAATCAGCAGTTTGTAGTAAATACAGCAAATAATTATGTCATTTCCAAGTTTGTCACACAATAAGATAAATTTGTAACTAATCTGAGGTGACTGTCCTCTCCTTTCCAAATAGAAACCATATGGATATACTTTGAATTTAATGTAACTACATTTTGCCTCCCTGGCTATACAGGTAATGAAGTACTAAGAAAGTACCTTTTCTTCCCATCCAAAACAAACTATGCTACAGATAGCATGGCATCACAGAGGTTAGAGCCATATTTAAAAGCTTGATTATAAATGTTCATTCCCAAAGTATTCTATTTGTTTTCCCTTCGTGGCCTACTCAAAAATTGATTACAGCATATTAAAATGGACAGGCATAAGACTGATTACATGGTTGTTCCATTAGTCGGAAGACTACTGGCTGTTATTTTATTGCTGGAAGCAAAGCTTCTTGCTCTTTTAAATCCATATAGAAGAATCCCTCTGAATCTGACCCGTATCAGGAAATATCCATCCATGGGCTGTCAAGATTGCTCAATGGTTACGACGCTTGATTGCAAAGCCAAGTAGCAGGGTTTGATTCCCAAGTATTCACATAAAGCCAGATGCACAGAATAGTGTACGCATTTGGAGTGCATCTGCAGTAGTGAAGGTCCTCTCTCCCTCCCTCCCTCTCTCTCTCTCTCTCTCTCTCTCTCTTACATCTGGTGAATAAATAATTTAAAAAGTCATCCAATATCCCACAGGACTTCTAGGTCCTTGGAATGAAGGAAGACTGGCACTATCTCTATGTAGAAATGTAGTGGAGGCAAAAGAGAAAGTGTCTGTGTCTGACATGTTTTGGCTGGTTATGGCCCATTTAAGACACCCAATCAAAGTAAGAGTATGATGGAACACAAATGTACTTATTGAACTTATCTGGTTGTGGTGGTTTATATTGAATATCAACTTAACGGGACCTAGTCTTACCCATGAGAGATTATCAAGATTTGGCTTAGCATTTGCATTTCAAATTATTTTGACTGGGTTGAGGATGGATGACCCACACTAGTGTGAATAACACCATTCCATGATCCCAAGTTATATACTGTGTAAAAGGAGAAGCTTGGCCAAGCACCAGCTTTCATCTCTCTGCTTCCTCACCAGGGACAGCATGTGTCCAGTTCTTTCCAGCTCTTGCTGCCATGCCTTCCCCACCAGGATGGAATGTAACCTGAAACTGTAAAATGAAATAAATCCTTCCTCCCTTGAACTGAATTTCATCAGTTAGTTTGTCCCAGCAACAAGAAGATAACTGATACACTGGCTCATTCAATAAAACAGGTTGACAGCTAAGTGAGTAGATATAAATATTATAATACCAAAGCTGCAAATTAAAGTTATGAAATCATTGTGAAATCCTGAATACTTAAAGAGAAAAAAATAAGCAAGTTATGTGCACTGTATGAAAATCAACTTATGATTCAGCATCCATTAAAATTTTATACTATCAAAAGCAAATAGAGCCCACAGGAAATTGGAACATATAGTATAAATGAAGAAATATTCCTCTACATCCAACATGAGGCCTTCTGCTCAACAAGTAGCTATCATTCATTAGATGGCAAAGTACATCTCACTGCATGGGAAAATCAGCATTATTCATGAAGGATTCCCAGGCCATATGAACTGTCATTTTGCATACAACCTAGTTGGTAAGAAAGTCCATTCATATTGTCTTCCCTACTAAATGAGGCCAGACGCTTGGAGAATAAACTTGGTACATATCCAGAATCACAAGATAATTTGCTGAGCCCCAAACAAACAACAACAACAACAAAAACACACCTAACAACTGTCTGCCAAAGAGTAACATCTGGGGTATCTCATAGCATAATCCCCATAACAGTGAAAATGGGCACACCATACGATTTTCATCTGTTTTGTGTGCTAATTCCTCAAATACATGCCCTCATTTTCTACTTCAAATAAAAGCACAAGAACATCTGTTCAGGTAAGTCCCACATTTTGCAAAGTTAAATGTGTTCTTTGGAGCCACAATTTATATTCTGGAAAGAAATATGATTTATGTCCCTTTTATGAGCTGGATTTTAATATTTTGGTTTGATGAGAGATTTATCATAAGAATTATTCCCTTTAGAATTATTTAGTACTGACAATGGAGGCTCCATTCTAAGTAATATGAATATCTATAGATCAATAATGATATTTTATAATACTGTCCCACATGAAGTCTATGTGGGAGTTTCAATTTTTCCTAATTCATTTGTGGTAATGATTATTCCTTCCTTAGGCTTTACTGACTGTCAGGTCCCCTTTTGCAATGCAGTCCTACTACTTTCTTTCCACCTTTTATGAGATATACTTGACAATAATCTATATAATCAAAGCTTAAAAGTTAAACTGTGGGTGCACAAATCTAAACATATAGGTTGTGCCTTTGCTGGGAAAAAGTCATCTCCCATTCCTCACTTTAGTTGGCAGTATTTAATTGATGATTTCTTCCTGTCATAGTTTCTGATAAAAAAAAACTGCTTTGCTAGTCACATATTAATTTCTTTATGCTTGATGGGTATGACATGTGTTCATGATTATGAGTATAGGCACATGTGGGTATAGTGTATAAGGGCATATGTCCATATCTGCATGTATCTGTGGAGGACAGAGATCAACATCAGCTTTTTCCTCAACTGATCTCCATTACAGGATTTTTTTTTTAATTTGTTTTTTTTTTTGTTCATTTTTTATTTATTTATTTGAGAGCGACAGACATAGAGAGAAAGACAGATGGAGGGAGAGAGAGAAAATGCGCGCACCAGGGCTTCCAGCCTCTGCAAACGAACTCCAGACGCGTGTGCCCCCTTGTGCATCTGGCTAACATGGGACCTGGGGAACCAAGCCTCGAACCAGGGTCCTTAGGCTTCACAGGCAAGCGCTTAACTGCTAAGCCATCTCTCCAGCCCCATTACAAGATTTTTATTGGCAACCTCCATAAATATTAAAAGTATCCTATTATTATATTCACTCCCTCTACAGAATCTCATTTATTTCTGGGTATTTCAATATATATAATGACCTATGTGATATGTATTATACATATATCACATAGATTATTATAGTTTTTTGAGGCAGGGTCTTTATTGGATCCTATAGCTAACCAGTTAGGCTAGAAGAACTAGCCAGCAAACATTAGGGAACATGTCTCTTCCTCTTAAGGACTGAGATTACAGGCATGTGCCACCATGCCTACAATATTATGTAGGGAATAGGGATCTGACCTGAGGTCCCCATGCATGTGTAGAGCATTTACTCTCCCCAGCCTACATTTTAACTTCTTGTGTATAATGTGTTTTGTTTCAATGTGCTTTAAAGATTCTTTTCTTTTAACACGATCAAATTTCACAAAACTAATAAAATAATAGGCTATAACTAAGTTAGTTGGAGATTGTTAGTTCTTTTGAGTTTTGCCGTTGTGTCTTCCTTAGTGGGTCTGAAGCTGTGCAGGGTCCAGAGGTTGTTATTTTCTACTACTGATGCAAGCCTGTTTTCAATCTTGTGCTCAGTGCTCCATAAATGACTAGCTATTCCAGATATTCTGAGGGAAACAGATAGTGCCCATGGTCTTTTTAAAGCATATGTGTTATGTTGCTCTAGGTTTTGCCAGGTTGCTTGGTGGGTTAATTTTCAGTATAGCCATGTCTCTGTTCCAGCACTCTCCACCCCGTATGCATGTGTGTGGTGATTATTTCTTGAGTTGGAAGATTAGGAAGACATGTGGATGTCTGCCGAGTGCTCTCTCAGTGATGTTTTCTCCTCTCTGGCCATCATGTGACCTTCGGCTGCTGTCCTCTGCTTTCTGACTCTTCACTGGCCACCACTCAGTTATCACTTTACAATAAGAGTAGAAAGTCTTTCAAGACAGTAAATTGAGCTCACCTTCATTATCACTTACATTTCCTCTCTTGACCAATATCCAGTGTTTGTTTGGAATGTAGAAGAAAGAAATCTTGTCATTGCTTAAAAAAAAAAAAAAAAGATAAAACCATAGGGCATTGTGTTAAATAAAATATGGCAGATACATGAAATCAGGAAATTGACCTCATGATGTAAGAAAGACATTAATCTTACCCCTAGTTCATCAGGGCCTAAATGGTTATGAATGAAAATACATGAAGAATATAATTTTTGTTTCTTCCTTTTCCCCTTCTTTTTCATGTTGAGGACAAGCCATCATCAGTACAGCACACCTTGGCACTCTCCCTTGGCTCGTCACCTCCTCAAAGCAGAGGACTACTTCACGTGAATGGTGAACTTATTTGCAGGAACCCAAGCTTCTTTTGATCTGCATAGAGCAAAACAATATTGTAGTACCCTACATGATGAAAGCTTGAGAAGAGGAGGTTCTCTGGTCTGAAGCCAACACTACATGTTGAACTAGGAATATCCAAGGACAAATCTCATTAGATGTAAAACAATCTACCAACCAAACCTCTACATATATTCCTGTTTATTCTTTGCCTCACTTCATTGATTTTTATTCTCAATTCATCTTAAAGGTTCATAAAACAGAGTAACAATATACAGGACTAGAACAATTATGAAAAAAAAAATCACATTTTGTGAAACATGTAGGATAAGGGAAACTTGACACAGAGTTTGCTATGCTTTACCTCTCTAGTACCTAATGCTAGAGGATTTCATAATTTCTAAGAAGCCTCTGAAACAAGAGTTACCAATAAAAGTATTGTCCAACTTCTTGATAAGAGTCAAATTTTGCATACTTATTTTAATGTCTAGCCTGAGATCATTCTATATTTCAGAGACCTTAGAGTTTTTGAGTCAAAAAAGTCTTGTTTTCATATATTTTGTTTATTTATTTGAGAGAGAGAGAAAGAGGGAGAGAGAGAATGGGTGCACCAGAGCCTTAAGGCACTGAAGATGAACTCCAGATGTGAGCATCCTCTTGTGCATCTGGCTTATGTGGGTCCTGGAGAGTTGAACCAGGATCCTTTGGCTTTTCAGGCAAACTCCTTAACTTCTAGGATATCTCTCCAGCTCCCCAAAAGTCATTTTTTACAACAGTCAATAAAAATTCTTACATCACTACATGATTATTAAGACAGCATTTCAAAAATTAGGTAGAGAAGACAGAAGCAGACAATGTGTGGAAATATAAGCAGGAATGTAGAGGGATGAAAATGTATTTCCCAAGTCAACATTCTCATTTTCAGACATAGAGAATCAGGTACCTAAAGAAAATTTGTTAAAAAGCACCGTAACAACTATAATAGTGTTCACCCAATCCCTATCCCCTGACCGCAGCTCTTCTGGCAGTTATATTGAAAACAAGTTGCTAATTCTGGTCAATGATGCATGAGTAAAGGGATTATCTCCTTCTATGCCAAGTCACTGAAAAACCGGCAGGTGATTCTCCATATTTATGTTTTGTCCCTAAATATGAGAGACATCTACTTATTTAGTAATCCTAAATAAACCAGATGGAGTTCTTCTGAGTTTCTAGGCTCTGAGAAACTGTGAGTCCAAATACCCACCAACTGCTATAGTAAATGCATTCAGTACAGCAAAACTTAAGAGTGCAGAACTATTCATACTTTGAATGTCTTTCATGTCATGGCATTCATTAATCTAGTCTGATAAATAGGTCCCAAATGTAAAGAGAGATCTCACACCAAGTAAGAAATATGCATTGGAGATAACAAAAGGAAGAATCGAATTTCTTAGACTCATGCTTCATATTAGAGTTAAAGTTGACATAGAATTCCAGAAAGGTTTATGGATATTTCCTCTCCATAACTAATATGATTTTAATAATCGTTAAGTAGAGGTTTGAGGAAATTAAAGGAATGTTACATAAATTTAGCAATCAGCAAAAACTGGCTCTGAAAGCTATAGTATTTCCCAAATTATGTATTAATAATCAAAATATATATATTTTTAAATTTAATTTATTAGTTTTCTTTTCAGCAAATACAGGCAGTTTGGTACCATTGTTTAGGAACCTAAATAATCAAAATATTTCTATAATGTAACAAAAGGTTCATTTTATAAGAATTTTTTATCAAATCGCTTTGTTTTTCTCAAACATTAATGTGAATACCTTTGCAAATTGTGATTAAATATCAATTCCTCTGGAACTCACTAAAGTTAAGCTTCAGTAAAATTTATGACCATTTCTTCTATTCAGAAAGGTCTCCAATGCTTCCAGTTACTGCTGCCCTATAAAACTAGGGAGAAAGTACTATTTTTACTTGATTTTAAAACTGTACTATCATAGAATACTAACCTTGTCAGTCCTCATTTCTTATTTATTTATTTATCTGAGACAGAGAGAGAGAGTGAGAGCAAGAGAGAGAGGGGGAGAACGGGTGTGCCAGGACAGTTACCCATGGCAAACAAACTCCAGACACATGTGCCACCTGTGTATCTAGCTTTATGTGGGTACTGGGAACTTTAACCTGGGCCCTGGCTTTGCAGGCAAATTCCAGAACTGTTGGGCAATCTCTCCAGCTCAATTCTCATTTCTCTGTGAGGAAAATTTACAAGTTGATTACTGGGGTTTTAATAAGTTCACTTCAAGAGTGGCTTAAAGCACTTAGAACACTACATTCTAATAATTTAAAGACATATTTGACCTTATATCTAAGATTTATTAATTATGAAGTTATGTACTAATCAATAGAAACTTATAAGGAGAGTAAATATAACTCTTTGTAGTAATAAATCATACAAAGTAGCCAGTACAAAGACATTAGTTTTGATCTCTTGAAGGAGACAACAGTGAATGCATATAAGAGGTAATAACCAAAGGATTAAAGTAGTCAAATGAAACAAAACTAGCCGAGTCTATATTTCCTATCATAGAAGTACACCTCAAGGAAAGTAAAGCCCCAGATATTATTTAATCTTCTCCATCTTTTCCTTGATTCTTCTTACAAAGCTTCAATGAACTTGTGTTTTAGGCCATAATCTGCCATGTTAAGACAATGCTATGGAACACAGCTAGTCCACATAGAGGTTGAGGATGCTGATCACTTGGGCAAAGGCCATAGATCAGGGCACAAGTTTGTTGCAACGTTCTTGAAAGCACTCTGGTGATACCACCTGCCTGCTATCCTGTTTCCATAACCATTGTAGTGAGCCTGGAAATACTATCAGTATGGAATCTTGAATGTGAATTTTGCCTTTAACATCTCATTCAGTTGCAAATGAAAACATACATTCATTCCATAAGCATTTTAGTTCACACACACACACACACACACACACACACACACACACACACTATTATTATCAACACTTCCCACAGTACTCTGTTGTGAGCTTATTAAGAAACCAAACAAAAAATGAATATTTATAATGCAATATTCAATTTACCATTTTTTACCAGCTCACCACAGTCCCACTTTGCACATTTCAAATCTTTACTTCTAATCTGCTTTTTTTTTTTTTTTGACAGAGGTAACTACTGGCTTTTAGCATATAATTCTATTAGCCTGTATATGCAGGAGGCCTCAGTCAGGCCTTGAGAAGCATGATTTATATAAGACTATGAATCTTCTATGTTACACAGTAAAAACAAACACATAATAAGATTGGGAAGAGAGAGAAAGCAGTCAAGATCTGATTAGAAAAATTCTATTCAAATATCCACGTCAGCATTTATTTCTGCTGAGTATAATGTAAAGCAGAAAACAGTTCAACCATTTATCTGCCAGATGCCTAACATATTGGGCATTTGAGTAGATCATCATTTAACCCTCTTCCTTTACTATCCAAATTACTTTATAAGAAACACAAGTAATGGTTATTCTCTTGATTAATTTCTGTTTCAATACAGTAACTTAAAAAGAAAACATTTTTAGTTGGGCATGGTGGCACACACCTTTAATCCCAGCATTCAGGAGGCAGAAGTAGGAGGAATACCATGAGTTTCAGGTCACCCTAATACTACATAGTGAATTCTAGGTAAGCCTGGGCTAGAGTGAGATATTTCCTATAAAAAAAAACAAACAACAACAACAAAAAACAAAAACATTTTTGTTTTATTTTCAAATTTTAAAGTAGGGTCTTATTTTATCCAGGCTGACATGAATTTAGTATATAGTCTCAGGTGGCCTCAAACTCACAACTATCCTCCTACATCTGCCTCCCAAGTGTTGGGATTAAAGGTCTGTGCCACCATTCTCAGCTAAGAGAAAATAATTTTCACTTGAAAATTTTACATGTAATTTACCATACAAACTAAATTTTATTCATGTAAAACAATTAAATCCTACAATTAATACACAATCTCTCTTAAAATTTAAATGTAAATAAAATCTCTGATTATGATTTGAAATAGAATTTAAGTGGTTATAGTTTCTTTGTATTGAAAATAACTCTGTGTGTGATTCCCAAATTATTAATAAAATATATAGCACCACAAGAATTAGAAATACAAGTGTCAGAATCAAGAAGACATAATTGGAAATTCTTACAAATGTGCTTTGTAAATAAATGAATAATGCAACTAAACTCTTCCAAAGAGAAATTTAAATTAACTTAAATATGCAAGAGCAAGGCATTTGTTTGCAGCACTATTACACAGTTGTGGAAAAGGCATATGATCTTTAAAAGATATTGCAATGGGTCCTTCACAACTTGGATTTTATCGCAATACACTATAGAGCTTCAAAATTTCTTGGCAGCATGAGCACTGAGGAATTGTACTTTTGTTTGCGCTGCTGATACCAACTCTGGAAAGAAGGCTGGAGAAAGAAGGCAATGGAAGCTTGACGGCAGCAGGATTCAGCAACAATAAATTATAATCATTTGTACTCATTTCCTAGAGGAAATATCTGCCATTGAGTCTGAAATGGCTATATAATCTTCTTCTTGCTTAGGTTATGTTTTATTTATTTATTATTTATTTATTTTTGAGGTAGGGTGTTTTTCTAGCCCAGTCTGACCTCAGACTCACTGCCATCCTCCTACCTCTGCCTCCCGAGTGCTGGGATTAAAGGCGTGCACCACAAAACCCTGCTCAAGTTTTATTTATTTATTTTTGTGAAAGTTTTGATGATCTTCCCCATCCTCCTGTGAAGGAATGCTATGCAAAGGAGGGGGTAAAGGTGATGCAGAAAGACTGTAATGAAGAGGAAAGCAGTTTAGAATGGCTCTAACATTCAGCTTCCTTAGGATATAGAAGCAAAGCCTATCAGTAGCCAGAAAATTGATAATATTATTAGGGCACATCATGTGTTTCCACTTGAGACTAAGAACCTTCTGCCTCTAGCACCTCGATTCCAGACCAATGGAGAACCAGGACTCATGGCATCACATGAGTTTGGTTGGGATTAGGTTAATGATTGACATCCCAGGCTGTCAATAGCATGGCTATCTCAAGAGATGCTCAACTCATACCTTGTGCTTTGAGATACTTCATGTTGATTATACTGTCAGATTGGAAAGAACTCTCTGCTAATTCTCAAAGACAGTTATATAATCTAAAAACCAACAGTGCACTTATTTGCAAATTATCATGCAGGGATAGAAAGTCCTAGGACAAATTTGTTTTCTCTGTGTCAACTTCTAGAATTTTATGTCCTTTACAAAATTTATGGTAGTTGTATTGTTTTTTTGGGGGGGGTGGGGAGGGTGGGGGAGACAGGATATCTTTTTGCAACTCAGGCTGGCACTGTACTTGAGATCTTCCTGCCTCAACCACCTATGTGCTGGGATTACAAGAATAGGCCATCACTTACCCCTAACTTGCTTAAAACTTGCAACAAATAGGCATTTTCTACTTTAAGAAGTCTCCCTTTTCTGCATCTATCAAAACGATCATGTGTTTTTTATGTTTAACCTTGTTTATATCGTGTATAACATTGATAGATTTCTGTGTGTTTAACCACCCCTGCATTCCTGGGATGAATCCCACTTGGTCAAGGTGGATAATGCTTTTGATGTGTCATTGGATTCAGTTTGCAAGGATTTTGTTCAGGATCTTTGTCTAAGTTCATCAGGGAAATAGGTTGGTAGTTTCCTTTTCTTGTGGCATCTCTGCCTGGTTTTGATATTAGGATGATACTAGCTTCATAGAAGGAGTTGTGTAACTTTCCCTGCTCTCCAATTGTGTGGCACAGTTTGAGAAACATTGGTTTGAGTTCTTCAATGAAGGTTTGGTAGAATTTAGCTGAAAAGCCATCTGGTCCTGGACACTTCTTGCTGGGGAGGTTTTTTTTTTTTTTTTTTTTTTTTTTTTTTACCTTTTCAATCTCTATGAGTGTGATAGGTTTGTCTAGGAGGTTAATCTCCTCTGAGTTTAGTTTTGGTTGATGGATGGTATGTGTCCAGGAATTTATCCATTTCCTTCATATTATCCAGTTTTGTAGACTAGAGATTTTTGAAATAAGTCCTGATGATTCTTCCAATTTCATTTATCTGTTGTGACCTCTTTTTATATTTTGAATTTTGTTAATTTGAACTGTCTCCATTTTTTTTTTTTTTTTGCTTGATCAAATTGGCCAGGAGTATGTCAATGTCATTTATTTTTTCAAAGAACTGGCTCTTTGTTTTGTCCATTTTCTTAATTGTTTTCTTAGTTTCCAATTCACTACTTTCTTCTCTGATCTTAATTATTTCTTTCCATCTGGGGCTTTTTTGGTTGGATTTTTCTTGCTTTTCTGGTGCATTTAGGTAGATGGTTAGGTTATTGATTTGGGATCTCTCTGTCTTAGTTATAAAAGCATTTAGTGCTAGAAATTTTCTTCTGAGGAGTGCCTTTATAGCATCCCATAACTTTTGGTATGATGTATACTCATCATCATTTATTTCCAGAAATTTCACAATTTCATTTTTTTTATTTCACCTACTACCCATTTATTGTTAAAAAGTGTGCTGTTCAGTTTCCAGGTACCAGTAGAATTCTTGATGGGTCTTTTGTTGTTAATTTCTAGCAATATACCATTTTGATCTGATATCATGCAGGGAATTATGTCAATCTTCCTAAATATATGGAGGCAGGCTTTGTGACCCAGTATATGATCAATTTTAGAGAAGGTTCCATGGGCTGCTGAGAAGAATGTGTAGTCTATGGATTTGGGATAGCATGTTCTGTAGTTGTCTGTTGGTCTAAGTGATCTATAGTTTTGTTAAGCAATCTTACTTTCCTATTGAGTTTCTGTTTGTTTCTATCTATTATGGATAATTGTGTATTGAAGTCCCCAACTATGATGGTGTTGGTGGATATTTCTGTTTTATTGTCAAGTAGGTTTGACAAAATGCAACATCACTTCATGATCAAAACATTGGAGACAATTGGTATGGTCAGTGCATATCTTAATGTAATAAAGGCTATTTACAAAGTTCATAAATCACAAATAATAATTGATGGAGAAAACCTGGAGGAATTAACATTGAGGTCAGGAACAACAGGGGTGTCTCCTCTCATCTCTGTTCTCAATATAGTACTGGAAGTCCTAGCTCAAGCAATAAGACAGGAGAAAGAAATAAATGGGATACAATTTGGAAAAAAAAAGAAAAGTTAGCTCTATTCTCAGATGACAACATGACTGTATATGTAAGAGACCCAAGAGTCTCCAATCCAAAACTTTTGAAGGTGATTAACTCTTTTACAAAAGTAGCAGGATAAAAATCAATGCACAACAATCATTAGCATTTCTATATGCAAATGACAAAGATACTGAAAAAGAAATAAGGAACATGATCTCATTTTCAATAGCAAAAAAAAATAAAATAAAATACCTTAGAATAATGTTAACCAAGCAAGTGAAACACCTATACAATGGAAACAAAAATCCACTCAAAAAAGAAGTTGAGGAGGACTTGAGAAAATGGAAAGACTTCCCATTTTACTGGATAGGCAGAATTAGCATTCTGAAAATGACATTCCTACCAAAGGAAATATACAGATGTAATGCAATTCCAATTAGAATACTAACATTATTCTTCACAGTGAAAGAAAACAAAGATCTCAAAATACATATGAAATGCAGAAGGCCACGGATATCAAAGCATATCCTCAGCAAAAGAAATACCTCTGGAGGCATCGCCAAACCTGATTAAAAGCTATATTACAGGGCTGGAGAGATGGCTTAGCGGTTAAGCGCTTGCCTGTGAAGCCTAAGGACCCCAGTTCGAGGCTCGGTTCCCCAGGTCCCACGTTAGCCAGATGCACAAGGGGGCGCACGCGTCTGGAGTTCGTTTGCAGAGGCTGGAAGCCCTGGTGCGCCCATTCTCTCTCTCTCCCTCTATCTGTCTTTCTCTCTGTGTCTGCCGCTCTCAAATAAATAAATAAATAAATAAATAAATAAATAAATAAATAAATAAATAAAGCTATATTACAAAGCCATAGTAATAAAAAACAGCATGGTACTAGCATAAAACAGGAGTATAGACCAATGGAATAGAACTGAGGACCCAGACTTTGGGTACTACAGTAAGGATAGAAAACATCAAAAAATCAAATGAAAATAAATGCTGAAAAAAATGTGGAGAAATAGGAACCCTGGTGGGAATGTATGATAGTACAACCACTTTGGAAAGCAATTTGGAGACTCCTAAAAAAAGTGACTATAGAGTTACCAACAGACCCATTTATTCCCTTACTGAGCATGTACCCTAAAACCTTTAAGTCTCAGTTCAGAGAGATTTGCTCAACCATATTTATAGTGGCTCAATTCATAATATCTAAGACCTGGAATCAACCCAGATGTCCATTACTAGACAAATGAATAACTAAAAATGTGGCATATCTACACAATGGAATTCTATACAGTAGTAAGAAAAAATGACACAATGAAATTTGAAGAAAAATGGTTGAACCTGGAACAGATCATTCTCAGTGAACTTACCCAATCACAGTAAGGTAATCACCACATAGTCTCATGCATCTAGAGCACCTGATCTGAATCTACCCAAGATGCCAACATACCCATCAAGTATCTTGAGGACCAGACAATAGGGTAGGTGGGGAGGGAGAGGAGGGCAGGTGAAGGGGTGGGACACACAAATTTGGACCCAAATGGCAATGGTATCATAAAATTCTACATTCTAAAAGGTAGACCAAATGGTTGAACCTTCAGCAGGCCCTTAGATGGAACACCTGAGTCACAAGGCACTGGAGAGGGTAAGATGAAGACTGAAGACTGGCCTTTCTCTCTCTCTCTCTCTCTCTCTCTCTCTCTCTCTCTCTCTCTCTCTCTTTCTTTCTCTCTCTCTCTTTCTCTCTCCCTTCTCTCTAACTCTTTTATCTTACTTATCTTTTTCTTCCTTCTGTTCATGGACACTGACATGTAACTCCCAGTATCAGCAGGTGGCTATCATCCACAATGAGCTTTTGATCAGAGAGACCTACAAGGTTTCCTAAAAGAATGACAGATTTCTGTGAGAGTACTTGATGACCCACCAATGGTTAGTGATAAGACCCTACTGCTGAAGACACCATATGCAGTCGACACATAACATGGAGTGACATGGCTGGAAGCTGGAAGACAGCCAGTCCCCAGACAGTCAGGGCATCTAGTGCCAGAAGGTGCTACATGGGTGACTGGGGGAAAATGACCAATATCTGTCCAAGCAACTCATGGTCTAACCTACTTAGCAGCAAATAACCTGTCATGATGCTCACAAAAGTGCAACAGTGCTGCACAGACATGGTGGAAAACCAACTGCTCTTGATTTTACCTACTGGTATGCTCAGTGGAATGGAAACCATACCTGGAGCCAGGAAACAAGTCATAACCATATCCAAAAAATGAGCCCACTCTCCATTAACAAGCTGCCACCAATAGTGAGCTACAAAAGAACCTATGCCTATTAAATTCTCTCTAAAAATATAAGGGTTATCCCATTTATCTGGTGCTAACTTTACTCTCCATTGGAGAATCTGATTTTTTTCAGATAGGCACAGATCCTAGGGCGAGAACCACCACATCTTACCTCAAAAGGGCCCCAGCTGAAACTAAGAATAATTGGGAAAACAAGCAAGGGTGCTGTTTTCTTGGTGAACCTGACACCAGCAGAAGGGTGAAGGAGATTGACACAGAGAACAATCAGCTCCAAATCAGAGACCCAGAGGCCCCCAATACCTCATCACTGAAGCAGACCAAAAATGAGCCCAACATGGCTCAGGGAAATTTTTTGTTAGAGGGGGCAGAAAGAATGTCAGAGCCACATGTTGTGCCATGATACACCGAGTCATTTCCTCCTATCCATAGCTAAGGGCTGACTCCACAATGCATGACCCATATACCTCAACAAGGAGTGGTCAGGGGGTAGAGGGAGGACAGGGAAGAGGCTAACAATGGTACCAACTTGACTGTATTCACTGAGTACAAAACTAATGAATTTAAAAAAAGAAAAAGAAAATCACCATTAAGGGGTTGGAGAGATGACTTAGTCGTGCTTGCCTGCAAAGCTGAAGGACCCAAGTTTGATTCCCTAGTTTTCATTTAAGCCAGATGCACAAGGTGGCACTTGCATCTGGAGTTTTGTTGTAGTGGCTAGAGGCCCTGATCCCCGATATATCCATTCTCTCTCTCTCAAATAAATAAATTAAATGGTTTTTTTTTTTGAAAAATATCTTAATTCTCTTATTTCCTACTAGTCTGATGGTTTGATTCAAAATCAATGTCTTAAAATTGTTAAATATATGTCTCTGGACATATAATATAATTCAACATGGGAACTTCAAACTAGCCTTTACATTAACTGTAGCATACATTTGTCAACACATTTTAATTTAAATTTTAAGGAAGCCACTCCAAATTTGTCTAATAAAATGTTAATTGACTTATCAAAATTTTCATGATTTTCCATAATTAAAACATATTTATTTCATATATGTAGAAACATATATAAAATTTTATAAATTCAACATAATTAATATACTGATTTGGTGTTTATTGTAATCTCTGGTTACTACTTTATATTTTTAATATATGTAGAACCTAGATGCTACAGGCAAAAGTTTTTAAGTGACAATTCTTGACATGGCTTAGCAACAACTCTTTCCTGGCCTCTGTCAAGCTTGTTTTAATTTCATGAGGGAGTTCCTTGTGAATTGTCCAATAGAAATAGCTTATATAAAATCATTATTTGCTGTATTATTGATATTACATGAGTAGTTTTCATATTTGGTCAATCATAGATATAGATATCACTGATATCTATATAATATTTTGGGGCAACCATAGATATATAGATATTGCTGACTATATATATAAAATGTAAATAATCAGCAAATATTAATATTATAATAACATTTTACAGTTTCCTATATATACATATATATAAAGAGAGAGACAGAGAGACACAGAGACAGAGACAGAGACAGAGAGAGTAGAGATGTAGAGGTATCCAAGATTATTTTTCCACATCTAGTGGTAAAATTAGGTCTAATTCTTCTTTACTCCAATGAGTGCAAAATTTACTAACAAACAAAATGAAAATTCAGTCACTTACAATGGAATAAATTTTTAATCTAAATATATAGGTTTGTTGATTTTTAAAATAGCATTTTCACTATCAAATTCATCATTTACCTTCATAATTATGTGTTTTAGTTTTGTGGCACAATCAAGAGATACATAACAACGAGTTTTGATATTGTCTAAAGCATTTTCCATCAACTGTTTTCCACTGAATAAAAATAAGGTAATTGAGGATTTTAAAAGCTCCTTCATTTCTGGCAAGTTCTATTTAAGCCACACAATTTAGAAAATCACAGGGGAACTATGGATCTTCTATTTGTGTTTGAATCTCTAAATAATAGAATGCCACAGAGAAATAAAGCCACGTTTTAGATAGGTGAATCAATAAAATATAGAATTTTTATCAGAGTACATCATTCCAGTAATATAATTTTTGGTTATTCAAGTAATATTGAATTTAAGAATTTCAAAGTAATGCATTTTAATATATAATCAGAAAATAAAGCACTGTATATTTTGACCTGGGAGAAATATGCTACTCGATTTCACAATGTAAAAGTATATTTTAGTCCTTAGATTGTTATAACTTATCTTTGCAGAAAATAGGATTTTTGGAGAGCTAAGACACTAAAACCAAGGAAGGCACAAGTTTCCCCAGAGCTTCTGGCCCTTCTGAGCTTATTGTCAATTCTTCAAGAAAAGACTACTGCTTCTTTCTGTCTTAAAAGCTTGAGGTTCTGATTATATTTACAGCCTTGGATACATATTTTGTGGATCTTATTATCCAATGTTATAATATATTTGTATGTTTAATTCTTAATCCCTGAAATGTACATATTGTAAATGGACATGAAATATTTTCAATTTTCTTATTCAGGGAAAGATCTGCATGTCAATTTTTGAAAATGTGGCCATTTCACACACATTCTATCCAGTTTCATAGCAATTACCTGAATATTTCCACATTCTCATTAATAGTCTTCTTTGCTTAATGCTCTCAATTAACCTTTATAGTTCCTTTAATGCATAAAACATTTCATGTTCTATCATCTGCATTTTATCTGACTAATAACATATTTCATCTCCATCTTTTGATGTCAAATCTAATTATTTTGAGATTACTAACATCCATTTGTAAAACCAGTGTTATAAGGTTTCTTTTAATTAAGCTGTAAAATTTACCTTAATATTGTTTATTGCTCAACATCTGTTATGTGCTGATTCTCTTTGTAAATGGGTGTGTTGTTATCAACTCCTTAGCCCAATGAGTCTCTATTATAGGTTTTGATTTCACTAGGTAAGTCTTTGATCTGAGAAAGCTGAAGAGTGTTACAACTGTCGATATGTACAGAGTTCCTTATCCATGTACGGCTAGAAAGATAAATATCAAAAATAATATAGTCTCAAATATGGATATATGTATATATATTTTTATATATCCATAATATATGTTCATAATATGTATAATATCTATCAATATATACATATATATATGTATAATGAAATTGGAGCAAATAAACAATATGAGCAAAGACAAAGTAGGTTGCAGAATGTGCCCTTTTGACATATATATGTGTATATATAGTATGTGTATATAAATAATAAATAACGTTAATAATTCATTAAAGAATAATAAAACTATTTGAGTAGGGCTGGAGAGATGGCTTAGTGGTTAAGCGCTTGCCTGTGAAGCCTAAGGACCCTGGTTCGAGGCTCGGTTCCCTAGGTCCCACGTTAGCCAGATGCACAAGGGGGCCCATGCGTCTGGAGTTCGTTTGCAGAGGCTGGAAGCCCTGGCCCGCCCATTCTCTCTCTCTCCCTCTATCTGTCTTTCTCTCTGTGTCTGTTGCTCTCAAATAAATAAGTAAATTAAAAAAAAATTCTAAAAAAAAAAAAAAAAACTATTTGAGTAGAACTGTACCTAAATCTTGGAGATGAAGAGGATTATCTCATCTAATTTTTATAAAAATATTATGACATAGGCACAATAACTAGTTATATTTTACAAGTAAAAGAACTCTTTACATGGTTTGTGTACACCAATACCACCCAATTACTTCTCCGAATTATTTCCTTATATTTCCTTCTAATGGGAAGATGCATTCCAAGTAGAAATATACAGAGTTGTTCTTCGATGATGCTCAAGGCCCTCTAGAACAAAGTAAAATAAGGAAAGGGAAACTGGAATTTTTTTTCTCTCTCTCTAAAAACAAAAGTAATTTATTGAGGTAGGCTGACCCTGGAATTCACTATGTAGTTTCAGGGTATCCTTGACCTCATGTTGGTCTCCCTACCTCTGCATCCTGAGTGCTGGGTTTAAAGGTATGCACCACCATGCCTGGCTGTAAAAGGAATTTTATTTATTTGCTGGCAAGGGGTTGGGGAGAGAGAGAGAGAAGAGGGAGAATATAAATGAATGGGTATGGCAGAGACTCTTGCTGCAAATGAATTCCAGATGCATGTACCATTTTTGTAGTGTACCTGGTTTTGTGTGGACACTGGGGAATTGAGCTCAGGCTCACAGACTTTGTAAGCAAGTGTATTCAGTTGCTGAGCCATCTCTCCAACTCTAAACATTGGCATTTTCTATACAGAATGATTGAGTAAGCAATAAGTACAGTGTTGCCAAAGTTTGCACAGTAGCATTAACAAAAGCAAAAGATCAAAATGTACTGGGTCGGGCTGGAGAGATGGCTTAGTGGTTAAGCACTTGCCTGTGAAGCCTAAGGACCCCGGTTCGAGGCTTGGTTCCCCAGGTCCCACGTTAGCCAGATGCACAAGGGGGCACACGTGTCTGGAGTTCGTTTGCAGAGGCTGGAAGCCCTGGCGCGCCCATTCTCTCTCTCCCTCTATCTGTCTTTCTCTCTGTGTCTGTCGCTCTCAAATAAATAAATAAATAATTTTAATAAAATGTACTGGGTCAAATAATCTTTCAAGGACATTTTATTTTTATTTTTTAATTAGTTTTGTGACAGTCAAGTTAGTACCATTGTTGGCCTCCTCCCTCTCCTCCCTCCTCCCCCTGCCACCTCCTTGTTGGGGTATATGGGTCATGCATTGTGGGGTTGCCCAGTTATGGGTAGGAGGGAATGTGTCTGTGTATCATGACCCCACCTGTGGCTCTGACATTCTTTCTGCCCCCTGCTCCACAAAATTTCCCTGAGCCATGTTGGGTTCATTTTAGGTCTGCTTCAGCAATGAGGTGTGAGAGCCTCTGTGTCTCTGGGTATCTGATTGGGTAGGAGTTGATTATTCTCTGTGTCAATCTCCTTAACTCTTATGCTGGTACCAGGTTCACCAAGAAAACAGCACCCTTGCTTGTTTCGCCAGTTACTCTTAGTTTCAGCTGGGGCCCTTTTAAGGTATGATGGGGTGGCTCTCTCCTTAGGATCTGTGTCTATCTGGAAAAGAGAAGCAGATTCTCTGACGGAGAGTAAAGTTAGCACAAGATAAATGGGATAACCATTTTTTTTTTTTTAGAGGAAATTTAATAGGTGTAGTAGGCCTTCCTGTAGCCCATGATTCAAGGACATTTTTATGCTTGGTGTATAACTGTGTGTTTGAAAATATAGCAATGAAGAAAACTCTTTGAAAATGCATTTACTAAGAAGAGAATTCTTAAGAGTTTGATGATTCAGTTTCTTTTGCCTTTGAACTGAAAGCACGCTGAAAAGAAAGGCACTAGTCCATTCTACAATCTGAAGGAATTTTCATTAGTCCTAGAGTAAGCAGGAAAGGGAAAATGCAATGGTATACAAAAGGGAATAACATGTTTGAAAACAATTTTTTAAACATCTCCCAGTCCATTAAAATAGATATTTTTGGTCTGTTTCTTTAAGAAATAAGTGGCTCTGTATACTGAGAAAACCTTTGACACAAAAGGTCAGTTAGCTGTCCAAACATTACGTAAAATTGGAAAGATCAGTTGACTTAAAATATACCATTAAATTAGTTAAGAAACAGAATATAATATTATTTATTATAATAAAATAATATATACAATAAAGTATTTCTATTACAAGTAATGTTAAGGGTCTGAATGAACAAAAATAAAACTTAAAAATATAAGATATGGGCTGGAGTGGTGGCATAGCAGTGAAGGTGCTTGCCTGTGAAACCTAAGGATTCATGTTCTACTCTCCAGGTCCAACATAAGCCAGACACAAGGTAACACAAGTGCACAAGTTTGCACATACATACAAGGTGGCACACATTTCTGGAGTTCGATTACAGTGGCTGAAGGTCCTGGTATGCCTATTCTCTTCCTCCCCACCCTCTCTCTCATTAAAAAAACAATAAGATAAATGTAGAATAAGGGTCAATCTATGTATGTATTAAAAGGTTGAAATCACCAAAATGTAAATTATTCTTCAGTATGAATTATACTCAAATGCATCTGCAAATGACTTGTGTTTTGTATATTCTAATTGAGCTTTTTCTTAATTGTTTTTCTCCTTTAATGTTTTCCTTGCTTTGTATATTACATTATTAATATGTCTCATGATCAGAAAAAATGTTAACTGTTTATAGGAGTATATATTTAATTGTGAAATGACTAATTTAAAATAAAAATTCATCAAAGGAAAAGAAAATGTGTATCAAACTTTACAACAAAAATTGCTTACAGTTAGGTGCAGTGGTAGATGCCTTTATTCCCAGCACTTGGGAGGCAAAGAGAGGAGGATCATTGTGGGCTCAAGGACACATGACTACTACTACTACTACAAAGTGACTTTCAGGCCAGCCTGAGCTAGAGTGGGACCCTACCTCAAAATTAAAAAAAAAGACAAAGTAACAGCAAAAAATAAAACTACTTACAAATATATTGTTGATGACCAAAAAGTATCTGCTTATAGAGTTGATCATGGGGTTCCCCCATCATCTCAATGCTTAGGAAGGTAAGGCAGGAGAATCAAGCTCTCAGGACCAGACTGAGCTATGTCATGCACTCTTGGCAAGTCTGGGATTTATAGTGATTCCATATCTCAAAAATATATTATTTTAAAGCAAAATATCAAATTGTTGAATGCTAATATTTTGTGAAAGTTACCACTTTCAAGCATGGCTGCAGATTATAAATGAGTACAACCTTTCTGAAAATCTACTTTCTCATATATCTTATGAGTTTTAAGATTGACTGTAGTCTTTATTGCAACACATTTTGTAATTTCCTCCAAGGGAGGAAATTAGACAAATACCACTTCAACAAGAAGTTTTCATTTATTTTTTATTTTTTTAAGACATTTCTGAATTGGGATGTCAAAACTGAGTGCTTTCTGCTCCAGTTCCCCAGAATGTATGTAAAGAATAGGGCCCATGATTTAAAGATAGATACAAGGGATGGTGAGATGGCCTACCACTTCAGGCCTTGCCTGCAAAGCCAAAATACCCAGGTTCAATTTCCCAGGACCCATATAAGCCAGATGCACAAGGTGGTGTTTGTGTCTGGAGTTTGCCATGGTTGAAGGCCCTGGTGTGCCCATTCTTTGTATCATCCCCTGGCTTTCTGTATTTTTTTTTTTTTTACTTCTTTTATTCTTTATTTTATTTATTTATTTATTTATTTTATTTATTGATTGATTTGGTTTTTCAAGGTAGGGTCTCACTTTAGCACAGGCTGACCTGGAATTCATTATGGAGTCTCAGGGTGGCCTTGAACTCATGGCAATCCTCCTACCTCTGCCTCCTGAGTGCTGGGAATAAAGGCATGCACCACCACGCCTGGCATATTTAATTATTTTTTTAAAGGTAGATGAAAGACCCCTGGGTATATTTGAAAAAGAGGTCAAAAAATGAAAGAGAAAAACTTAACACATCCCTAATTTCTACTCAAATACTAGTTAGTAGAGATTTAAGAAAAGTGTTCCTGGAGCTCAAAAGACATGAATAAGGAAGCCTTTAGGTATGCCTTGCAAGCAAAGTTCAGAGAACAATTCTGTTAGGAAAACATTGTTTTGTCCCACAACTCCGTGGCCTCATTGCAGTCCCCAGTCAGTCAGCATATCTAGTGCCAGAAGGCGATACATGGGCGACTGGGGGAAAATGACCAATATCTGTCCAAGCAGCTCATGGTCTAACCTACTTAGCAGCAAATGACCTGATGTGATGCCCACACAAGTGTAATAGTGGTGCACAGCCATGGAGGGAACCAACTGCTCTTGATTTGGCTAACTGATCCCCTCAATGATATGGGACCCATAGCTGGAGCTGGGAAACAAGTCAGAACCATATCCAAACATAAGCCAGCTCTCCACTATCAAGCAACCACCAATCTTTGGCTACAAGAGGGCCTACACCTATTAAATTCTCTATTAAAAAGTAAGGGTTATCTCATTTGTCTGGTGCTAACTCCCTCTCTGTTGGAGAATGTGCTTCTCTTTTTCAGATAGATGTAGATCCTAAGGAGAGAGCCACCCCATCATACCTCAAAAGGGTCCTGGCTGAAACTAAGAACAACTGGTGAAACATGCAAGGGTGCTGCTTTCTTGGTGAACCTGGTACCAGCACTAGGGTGAAAGAGATCAACACAGAGAAAAATCGACTCCTACCAAATCTGAGATCCAGAGACCCAGAGGCCCCCAACACCTCATCACTGAAGCAGACCAAAAATGAACCCATGGCTCAGGGAAATTTTGCGGAAGAGAAGGCGGAAGTAATGTCAGAGCCACATGTTGGGTCATGATATGCAGACATTTATCCTACCCATAACTGTGGGTTAACTCCAAAATGCATAACCCATATACTTCAACAAGGAGGGGCTAAGGGGAGGGGGTAAGTAATGGATGAGCCTAATAATAGTACCAAATTGACTGTATTGAGTACAAAACTAATTAATAAAAAGAAAAAGAAAAAAAAGTAACAAGATTAAACACTGGAATACAAAATTATAAACCACCTTTTTTTGAGACAAGTCCAACAGACTAGCCTTATTTTATTTTATTTATTTATTTATTTTAGAGGGACAGACAGAGAAAGAGGCAGGGGGAGAGAGAGAGAGAGAGAGAGAGAGAGAGAGAGAGAGAGAGAGAGAGAGAGAGAGAGAGAGAGAATGGGCACACCAGGGCTTCCAGCCACTGCAAAGGAACACCAGACATGTACGCCCCCTTGTGCCTCTGGGTAACATGGGCCCTGAGGAACCAAGCCTCAAATCCCAGTCACAGGCAAGCGCTTAACGGCTAAGTTATCTCTCCAGCCCCAAACCACCCAATTTTTATCTCCAACTACAATCTTATAACATATACAGGTCTCAAGCTAGAGTTTGGAGAAGGTAACAGTGATTAATACACATGACAGCATTTTAATTATCGAAATTAATGTTTCTGGGTTTGTAATTGAGTACATTTTGGTACTGAAATCATTACCAAGTCATGGATTTGAGGTAGAGAATAAACTATTTTACTTACAATTGTTCTAAAAATAAAAAAGACAAAGTCACCAATAAAATTACTTTCACAATTTCATATTACGAATTAGTTAATGTACATCATTGCAGCATGATTATTAAATATAGACAAGTTACATTTCATCAGATAAATTTTGAGAGGGTTTATAGAGGGTCTAATATTTGTATTCCTAAATTTTAAAACATTTTACTATAGTGCTATAATTTGCTAATGATGAGATGGTGAGAAGGACTGACAATGATAATAAATTCAGGTTGAGGACATGAAGATTTTTATTTCAACATTCCCAACAATTTCTCAAAATCAAAGTGTAAAAATTGGTAGATGCATTCTTGAAATCTTCTTTTTACATACATAAATATTTTTGTCTACTTCTGTGGCAAAAGTAACCTGAAGCAAGGCGACACATACAACAAATGCATAATGTTGGAACACCATATTATAGAAGATCTCCTTCACTAAAAGTCATAAATAATAATTTACCACAACACTTTAAGCATTTCTTTAAGAAAAAACTGTTGACCAATATAATTTTTTAAAAAATCACTACAGTACTCTTAACATTATAAATGTAAATAGGAGAGATAAATTTTAACACATGAGATATTAATAGTAAACTATAATTAAAATGGGGTGAATTTAAATAATATGGCATTTCAGTTTGCATCTTAGCTGACATAATGTTATCAAAATATTAAGAATAAACTGGGTGTGTTGGCACATGCCTTTAATCCCAGAATTTGGGAGGCAGAGATAGGAGGGAGGATTGCCGTGAGCTCAAGGCCACCCTGAGAATACAGAGTGAATTCTAGGTCAGCCTGGACTAGAGTGAAACCTACCTTGAAAAACTAAATTATGCGCGCATGCGCGCGCGCACACACACACACACACACACACACACACATATGATGTATGTATCTATATATGTATATATATAGACACACACACACACATATATATATACAATAATTACAGAAATCATAAATTAATTTGATTCAAAGTTGGTTGTATTAAGATATATGGATTAGCAAATGAAAAACACATTGATACCTTTAATTATCCCAACACCAATCCTTCTATAATAATGACCACTTAGAAAACTAAGATTTTAAACTTAAGTGAAATCTTTGAGTGTTCTAAAATGTCAGTAACTTATAATACCTGTGTAATATGTGACCTGACATAAAAGTAATGCTCATACAAGAGTAATCCCCTAGGCAACAATTACATCATCACCTGCATAGCAGTCTTAGGCATTAGGACTATGTGAAAAAGAGCAATTTATGACAAAATTGAGATTAGCCACTCTAGCTTCATGCCACAAAACCACATTCAGCCATATAACTAAGCTACATAAACTTTAATGAGAAGAATGCTACAGTCTTATCCAGTATGTGACATTTTACAGTCTCATTCATATATGTTAATACACACCATGAAAATAAATGCTTTGGGCTGGAGAGATGGCATAGTGGTTAAGGCCTTTGCCATCAAAGCTAAAGGACCTAGGTTCAACTGCTCAGGACCCATGTAAGCCAGCTGCTTAAGGGACTACATGTGTCTACAGTTCGTTTGCAGTGGCTAGAGGCCCAGATGTGCCCATTCTCTGTCTGCCTCTTTCTCTCTCCTTTTTTCTCTCTCTCTCTCAAATAAATAAATACAAATGAAAAATATTTTTAAAATGCTTACAAAAGTTAGTAAAAGACAAGTTTTGGGTTGGTTGTTTTATATTTGCATACTGTAGGAGAGAAAATTCTAAGGTAGAATGATGTGACATTTTCCCCATTCTTGCTTGGTGTCTAAATTGACTCTTATTGCTGATTATGAGTAAGTGGAATAACATAATTATTTATAAGAGGTGTCAGAACTCCTTTTTATGTGCCAGTTCTATTTGTTAAGGTAGCAACCTTCATATGCATCCATTTTAAGGATGACAAAATGAGCAGAATCAAATTTCTGAACTTAATGACAATGCCAGTGTAGCTTAGTAGTAACGTGAGCAGAGACATGTGGTGAGACCACCATGCATGTAATGTATGCTCAGCTTCAGTGGTTATACCCAGTCCTCTTCACGCTGTAATATAAATGAGGCACGGTGCCACTCAAGCTAAGTAGAATTGCTCAACTGCCTTGAACATAAAGTATTGAATACAATGCTTGACTAGGCAGGCTAGTTACATGTGAATTTTGATGCAGATTCCTAGTAAAAATGTTTCTGATAGCTTGCACTAGAAAATGATGTAAAGACTCCATAAAGAAATGTTTATTTCCAGATAACACACAACTGTGTTTATAGTATTATAACTTCAAGCATGAGCACTCTTTATCCATTACTATCCACCAGTCCACTGGAGCTGACAGTTCCAAGTCCATGAAAACCAATTCAATTAAAATACAATGTAGAACATTATATGTGTGTGTGTATATATATATATATATATATATATATATATATATGGCCAGTATGAATCAGACATACTTGCTTACACATATTTGAGTACATGGTTTCACACAAATTTAAGTATAAAGTCCTTGTGAAGGAAAAAGCCTGCAATACAGTAAAAATGCTACTATACTTCAAATAGTATTACTGGATATATAATGTTTCTTTCTGTCTCATCTTCTTCCTCAACAGTTGAGCTGTGAGTGAAGGTTTTGGGGGCACTGGTAAACTTGAATTATTTTCACAACGTTCCTTCTCTAATTGGTGTTCCTTTCCTGAGCCAAGAAACCATTAAGCTGACCATTAGTTGATAAGAAGGGTTAAGGTATCGATAGGAAAAGCTAAAGTACAATTTTCTTCCCTTTACTGTAGCAGATAATTGTAAGGACATTATTCTAGCATTAAAGAAATTGTAGTTAAAAATGGTGGTTCTGGAGAGAGACTGGCTAATATAACTAACATTCATAATGTCAATTCAGACAGACATGAATAGGTCTGTTCTCAGAGTCTACCACCTAGAGCCAACATTGGATGGGAAAATACTAGAAGACTGATGAACATAATAACTGTCTTTCAGTACCTTTGTGGAGGAATGGCATCCTTCCCTCAGAATATTCTCTTTTGGCATCATCAATCTGAGTCCTAGTGAGGAAAAACAAAATTATACTTTAAAAGAAATCAAGTCAACTTAAAGAGAGGAAACCCACAAAAATTCAAAGTTAAACCCATAAAAATTAAAGCTTTGTGAAGTAAAGACAGAGGAGCATACATCAGCTAAAGTGAAAATAACATTTACAAAAACATGAAAGAAAACAGCACAGTTATAACATGGAACTAAAGCATGAATATATTTGTATGAAGTAATAGCCATGAAAGTAAAGAGGAAGAATTTTGTGTGTTTGGAGATACGACTCAGTTGATAGAGTGTTTCCCTAGTATGAACTAAGCCCTGAATTCTGTGATGTGAAGTATGTGCCTGTAATTTTACCACAAAGGAGGATGATAAGAAGTTCAAGATCATGTTCAACTATACATGGAGGCCAACCAGGGCTACATGAGACCTTGTCTTAAGGGGGGAAACCAATATTCCAATACAGACAAAAAGAATACAAAGATCTCCCAGTGTAGCTTAGTATACAGCTCAGGCTTAGCATACATGAGAATGAGGTGCTGGGATGGATTCCAAGCACCTCCTTAAAGAAGAGGTGAGATGAGGAAATAGAGAAAGGGAGAGAGAAAGAAAAAAATACATATTTGGAAAGAAATAAAATCTAATATAAAATCAACATAGATTTCAAAATATATAAAATCAACAAATGTAGTAATATGTTTTAATTTTGTTTAAAATATATCTAGTGACTGGGGAGAGGGCCCAGGGTTTAAACAAATTTATTTGATAATTCTACTGGTTCAGGTTTGAATCCCTAGTATCTGTGCACGTAAAGGCAGATGCCCAACGTGGCATATCCTTATTTGCAACAGCAGGAGTCCCTGGTATACACATTCTCTCTCTCTCCATAAATATATATATAGTAAACTATCTCTAGCATGAAAAATATGTGAATTCAAGGAATTTAATGCTACATTAAGCCTCATGAATGTTTTGTATGAAAAATAGATATTTAGAAGAGTAGCCTAGCACATCTCACCATTTAAATGAACTAAAGCCTCTATAAGATTTCAGATACAAATAAAAATTAACTTACAGAAAAAACTAACACAGCTGTTTCTGATATCCTTTTTTCTACCATAGACAGCAGAAGATAGTGTGTGTGATAGCCTTTTGCCAATTGCAAAGAACACTATGAATCCATCATACTCTAATTAGACATGATAGTATATACTCATGAGGGCAAAATGAGAGTTATTGCATATGAAAAAACTGAAATCTATTCACAAGCTGCATCACAGAATTTTTTTTAAGGAAATAGTATATTGACCAAACGAGAAAAAAAAAAAAAAAAGAAATGAATCACAATAGTGACCTCACCTCAAGATAAAAATGAAAGGCAGAGGGAAACCATTTTAGACAATTCAATATATGCCCTCAATGCTAGTCATAGAAAAGTTAAAATAGAAATTCTGATGATGATGATGATGATGATGATGAAGGAAACAAGTACACTCCCATTTCTCTGCTAAATCTGGCCTGTGTATCTGATGATCATCAATGTTTCACTGACTCAGTGACAAAAAGATGGGAGAAGAGAGGTGAACAACTTGTGAATAATCTACAAAACTATAAAAATCTATAAAACAAAATAATCTATAAAACGCTACAAATATTTGAGGTAGGAAGATGATGAAATGGACAGAAAGTGACCAGAGCTTCTGGCTGAAGAAATAATTGTTCTCTTTTTCTGTAGAATTTTTTTATCTTTAAATTTCACAGTTTTTCCAATTTTTATTAACAACTTCCATGATTATAAAAAATATCCCATGGTTATACTCTCCCTTCCCCATTTTCACCTTTGAAACTCCATTCTCCATCATATCCCCTCCCCTTCTCAATCAGTCTCTCTTTTATTTTAATGTCATGATCTTTTCCTCCTCTTATGATGGTCTTGTATAGGTAGTGTCAGTCCACATTTTTAAGATTGGCTAACAAAATTAACATCAATTTTAAGTAATTTCAGGCAAAGAAAATGAAAAATGAGTAAGACAAAACAACAACAACAACAAAAATAGAATATCCATCTCTAAAATGATACAATGTTTAATAAATAGCAAATCTATAAGATGAAACAAAACAATGAAACAGAAACAGCTAAATAAAATGCATACCCATAACAGTAGAAAATAAAGGAATAAAATCAACCAAAATTTGACTATGAAAGTACACCAGAGGAAGTTTATTTGAAGAAGACAAAAGCTATCTTATTAAATAATATACTTCATCCACTTCTGTATTTCTATCAATGAACAAATGAAAATCAAATAAATAAGTATTGAAAATTGAGAGATAATCAAATGTGTTTTTTTAATTTTTTATTATTATTATTTACTTATTTATTTGAGAGCAACAGACACAGAGAGAAAGACAGAGGAAGAGAGAGAGAATGGATGCGCCAGGGCTTCCAGCCTCTGCAGACGAACTCCAGACGCGTGCGCCCCCTTGTGCATCTGGCTAATGTGGGACCTGGGGAACTGAGACTCGAACCAGGGTCCTTAGGCTTCACAGGCAAGCGCTTAACTGCTAAGCCATCTCTCCAGCCCAAGAGATAACCAAATGTTTTAACAGATGAAATTCTAACAAAACCAAGAGTGTACAGGGAATGTTAGCATGAGAAAATGGGAAAAGATGGTTTAAAAGCGGGTTGAGCATGTTTCACAAATAATGACCAATTCCATAACAAGTCATGTAAGAAGCTACTTCCTGACACCATGAAGCTAAAATAAAATAAAAAATCAAACTGAATAAAATTGGTAAATTTGACATACATGTAATGTAAAAATGTTGAAATACATAGAAATATCATCTATCTTCTTAAAAGAAAGCAGCCAGGTGTCATTCATGGTACACACCTTAATCCCAAAACTTGGGAGGCAGAGATATGAGGATTGCCATGATTTCGAGGCCATCCTGAGCCTACATAATGAATTTCTGGTCAGCCTGGACTAGAGTGAGACCCTACCTCGAAAAACCAAAAAAAAAAAAAAAAAAAAAAAAAAGCAATCCCTCAAACCCAAAACCATATAGAAGATCTGATGAAAAACAAAAAATTGCATTTAAACTAATACTGTTTAAATAAACAAAATTACAAAACATAATATGAATAGTGTGAAAGTAATAAATATGAGGTAATTAATACCATGACAGAGTAACAATATAATGAAATGATAGACCTAGCACATGTGCAGTTTTTAAAATATTAATCTATAAATGAATGCAACTATAATTTGAATACCAATTGTTTTTTTAATTTAATAGTGACAAAATAAGTTCATTCTTAATATGAAATAATAAATGTAGAGACTATTATGCAAGTATATTAAAAAATTCCCAGAGAGCTGGAGAGATTGATTAGTAGTTAAGGTACTTGTCTGTGAAGCATAATCATCCATTTCACTCTCCAGGACCCACATAAGCCAGACGCACAGGGCGACACAAGCACTCAAAGTTGCATATGCACACAAGGCGGCACACATGTCTGAAGTTTGATTGCAGTGGCTAAGGCCCTAGCATGCCAATTCTCTTTTACTCTCTTTCTGTATCTCTCACTCTCTCTCGTAAAAAAAGAAAAAAAAATGAAAAAGAAAAAAAAATGTACAGAAACAGAAGAAGGTGTTGCAATGAAGGTAGATTTTAATGGTTCAGAATAGAATTTAAAAATAAATTCTCACATGGAAAAGTACTTGATATATGATATGTGACTTAAAAAATAATCTTAGTTGGCCGGGCAAGGAGGCACACACCTTTAATTCCAGCACTCATGATGCAGAAGTAGGAGGATCACCATGAGTTTGAGGCCACCTTAAGATGACATAATGAATTCTAGGTCAGCCTGGGCTAGAATGAGACCCTACCTCAAAAAACTAAAATAAAAATATTAATAATAATAATTGTAGCAACATTGTCTAATTATCTGGGGGCAAAAGTTGAGTTCAATTCTCATGATGTGGAAAACAGCATTAATACTAAACTATTTTCATATGAATTATACATTAGATATGGAAGGTCATATACAGACATCAATCTCTTTTTTGGTACTAAGGGCCAAATCCAGGGTCTTGAATTTGCTAGGCAAGCACTCTGCCACTGAGCTAAATCCCTAGTTTTCAATCACATTTTTTGAGAGAGATAGTAAATGTGTAGAACAAGGGCTAGAGAGATGGCTCAGAAGTTAAGTGTGCTGCCTGCGCTGCTTGTGCAAGCCTGAAGGCCTAAAGGGTCCTGAGACTGCTGAACTTTGAATCTCCAGATCCCTCATAAAGAGCCTTGCAGGACCACATATGCCTGTAGCCCCAGTCCCTTAGTGGAATAGAGACCCAGCGATCACTGGAGAGTGTTAAATGAAAAATGACAAGTTCCAGGATCAGTAAGAAACTCTGATTCAAGATACTGTATATAAATGACCCCACTACAGGCAAGCACATGGGATGATCCAAGGACCCACACCCATGAATGCACCATACACACACACACACACACACACACACACACACAATATAAATGTCTAGAACAAGTCATTGCATGATTCTTTTTTTTTTACCCACAGTCTTCCCAATCCATTAATTTTCCAAAAATATTTATTGAATTATGAAGTAGACAAATATGTGATGGCACATACTAGCTACACACCTCGTTTAGGTGGAACAAAATAGAGGAAAAGGGGAAAGATAGAAAAAGAGAAAAGATTGTGTTCAAACAATAACTTCTTTATGTTGCATATTCCATACAATATATTCAAATTTTCAAATTGAACATTATGTATATGTATTGATATGAAAATATAATAAATTATTGTTAATAATATGTTACAATTAATTTGTGATTTTTCATTACTAAATAAAAATAATCACTCATAGCTAAAGTCTATGAAAAAAAATGGAATAAAATGCATGACTGTAGACTAAGATTTCAGTAGACATACAGATACTAAAATTGAAACTAAAGACACACAATAAATTCTACAATCTCTTCAAGCTGCATTGTGGGTATTAATTTCAGACAAGAAAATCCCCAAGCAGATAATTGAACATAAGTGTTTAGAAACATTACAAGGATAAATTAGGTATAAGGATGAAAAACATGATGACAGTCAAAAATCTTTAAGATTCATTATTATATTATATATGTCTTTCTCAATGTGGATCATATATTATAGTTTCTGGAAAGTCCATTGCAACCAATCTCTTTAGCCTCCCCAACTTCTCATTTCAAAAGAACTATTTAATAATATTCAGTCAGTAATCATGCAAATTTCTCTTCAGGGAACAAAGTATATGGTTCATAATGCTAGTTGTAATTAAAATGAAGAACTTTTAGGAATATATTTACCATGAAAATGCTAATTTCTTTGTTCCATTTTCAGTTTAATAAGAAAGACATGGTTTTCAGTTCATACTTTCATTCTGTATGATTTTCATTTCATATAGAAATGTTTCACTTATTTATATCCAACTTTTAAGGTAAAATTAGTATATGTATATTTGTATATATACATAAATACATGACTATTGGTGTCCAACACAATGTTTTGATGAATGCATACATTTGTGAATGAATAAAACCCAACACATTAGCATAGCCATCACCTGGCATGCCTATTGTGTATTTGTGTGTGTGGTTAACAAAAATGTAAAGCAACACTTGTAGCAATTTGCAACCTTACACCATTATTATCTGTATTAATAGACTATACAAAAGAAGTTCATTTTATTCCTTCTTTAGAACAGATTTGATATCCTTTGAAGAAAAGCTCCACTTTTCTTTCAGGAACGCCCACCACTCTTGAGCTCTGTGCTATTTTCCATAAATCAATTAAACAATTTTAGATAGAGAGAGGCAGGACTAAGGATATGGCTCAGTGTATGGAGTACTTATTCTGCATGAACTAAGTCCTTGGTTCCATCCCCAGCACCACATAAACCAAGCATGGTGGCATACAACTATAATTCCAGCATATGGAAGATAGATGTAGTAGAATGAGAAGTTCAAAGTCATCCTCAGCTACACAAGGATTTCAAGGCCAGCTTGGGCTACACGAGATCATATTTCAAAAACCAAACATGAAAATCAATAGAATTTTGTTGCAATAGTTTCTAACTCAATTATATTTTGGTGTGGTGTGTGTGTGTGTTTGTGTGTGCATGGTAGCTATGTATTTTGTATACATGTTTACATATTTGTGGAGGCACATAAATGTTTGTATTCTGAGTCTATAAGCTGACATCAGATGTTTTCCACAATTGCTAACCACTTTATTTACAGAGGAAATGTCTCTCACTTAAAGGCAGAATTCTCAGATTTGACTTTTAGCTAGCCAATTTGGCTTAGGGCTCCTCTGTTTCTACCTTGTGAGTGCTCAGATTAAGATGACCCACCATGCTCAGTCAACATTAACGTGGGTGCCCGGGATTGGAATGCTGATCCTGATGCCTATGCATCAATGATGCAACAAGTGTTTTGCCAACTTTATCCTCAACCCCATAATGTCTAAGTCTTAACACAACAGGTATATTGTTTATGTTGACTAAACTCTGGAGATATCACAGCATTAAGATCGATAACCCTTTGATCTTAGAAAGCTTATGAGGAGAATAAAAATTGGAAACATAGAGAAATGGTTACACTAGCCATAATTACTTTGAAAAAATAAAAAGAAAGGGTACTGTAATGAAATATTATAGGATCTGAGTCACTGTACTTCATTTAGCTTGTCTGTTCAGAAGTAAAGATTATTCCAAGGGTCAGGGAATATACAAAATACAGTTACTTTGTAATATCATGAACATAAACTTGTTATGATACATTTAAATGGTAGTACAGACAATTCAATTGAGTACAATTCTTCCTTAACAAATCTCTTAATCTCTTACTGAGAAAAGTTAAATGTTTTGAAGTCAGGGACATGAAATAAAATGGTACAAATTACAGTATTTTATGAGCCTCAAATTAATACAAGCAAAATGATTACTGGTAATCCACTCAATTAAACCTGACACATAACAGTGATGCTTTATGAAAAATGGTTTAATGAATTAGCTTAAACTAAAAACAGAAAAAAACTAAACATTTTAGATATATTTCTAATAACATTATAATAATCCAAATAGTCAAATAGTTATTTTTACTTAATTAAAATGTTCATTTGGTTCGATTTGACTTCAATTAAAATTCTTAAAACTGGAAAGAGTTTTGAATAATTTTGTTAAAAAAAAATCCAGTTTGAGAGCATTGGGCATTAAACCCAGGATATCATGTACACTCCTACTGAGCTACATCTACAATACTTACTATTACCATTAGTATTAGTACTATATTTTTAATTTTTAACTTATTTTATTTGTATAAGAGAGAAAGAGAAAGAGGCAGATAAAGAAAGAGAATGGGCATGCCAGCTCATTCAAGCAAACTCCAGATTCATGCACATCTTGTACATCTTGTTTACATGGGTCTTGGAGAATGGAACCTAGGTCCTTTGGCTTTGCAGGCAAACACCTTAACCTCTAAGTGATTTCTCCAGCCCTAATTATTGTTTTTTAAATTTTTTTTTTATTTATACCAATACAGAGTCTCACTAAGTTGCCATGATGGCATATACTTTTTCAATTCTCCTGCCTCCACTGCCTGAGTAACCAGGATTGCAGTCATATACCACAGGACCTGGCTAAATATATATTCATTTAATGTAGGTGTCATGCAGTATGATCAACAGAATTTATGTATGAATAGCAGTAATATGTAAACTCATAAAGTTAGTTAACAATAATTCAGGGCCTAGGGAGATGGCTCAACAGTTAAAGGAGCCTGTCTGCAAAGCCTGCTTCTCCAAGTTCTATTCCTCATTCACCCACATAAAGCCAGATGAGAATTTCCTTGTCATGGCAGGAGACACTGGTGCAGCCAATAAACACATACCTGAAAACAAACACATAAAATGAATTAATTATTTACCAATGAAAACTCAAAAAGTTCTTCATCAATTTGTAACAAAATGGAATATTCATGAAACAAATATACATTGAATGTATTTCAGGGGAAAACATTATATATTTCTGCAATCTGTGACTAAAAATGTGTTACCTTAATTATGAATGTAGCTGATAAATATATTAATGGAAACAATTGTTCTACAATAACAAAAATTAAATTTATGAGTCGCCAATCAATCATCTATAAGGACATCTATATGTATTTATACAGAGTTGCATGAAGTTCTTAGAACTTTACTTTCTTGGAAAAGTAATCAAAAATGAGTTTTGCTGGGCATGGTGGTGCACGCCTTTAATCCTAGCACTTGGGAGGCAGAGGTAGGAGGATTGCCATGCATTCAAGGCCACCCTGAGATGACAGAGTTAATTCCAGGTCAGCCTGGACCACAGTGAGAACCTACCTTGAAAAAGAAAAAAAAAAAAAACAAAAAAAAAAACAGAGTTTAAAATAACTTCCCTTGAAATTTTAATTTAGTCCAACTTCAGCAAATTTTTTCAAAATCCCTAAAATATTAATTTCCTTCACTTTAGTATTACCATTTATGAAAAGGAACTCAGGAAAAACTAAATCATATCAATTCATGTCATTTGAGAAAATTTAAAATTGCAAAAATTAAATCATTACACTGTTTTTATTGAGTAGCAATCATTTTGAACTTTATATTCATAAGTATGGAAAGGCCTTCATGACTTGCTCCTCCCTAATACATATAAGAATTATGGACTTCCAGTTAAGAAGGTGCCCATCTAACTTGTGCAATACCATCCAGGGAAGGAAAGGAAAGATGTTGAACTGGGTCTTTGAGGGATGAGCAGACTCTAACAGACCTCCAGTGGGAGAGCAGGGAGGAGCAAATTAGGGAATCTGCTGGTTCCCATGCTTTGGGTAGCCCACTACTCCCCCAACCCCCCGCCCCCAAGCAGCATTCACAGCCATAGTCCGAGCTGCAGGTTCCTTCTGCACTAACCACAGGCGAGGGGACCGAGGCCAGCAGGCTAGTGTAGCTTCACACACACCTCCAAGCTTGTGAACACCGTCCCCCTTGCTGCCGACCCTACCCCATGTGTGGGCCCACGCTAGCAGGCTAGTGCCCCACCCCCACGCCCAGCATTCCTGCCACTGCAGAGCTGCACACTAGAACTCTGCTGTCCCCACACCCCTGTACATGGACCCAGGCCAGCAGGCTAGCGTTTCCCCCAGGGTCCTCCACATGCGAACACCATTCCACTCACCACCACCACCCACCTCCATACGTGGACCCAGGCCAGCAGGCTAGCACTCCCTTCCCGCCACCACCAGGGACCACCACACACCATTGCCCCTCCATATGCACACCCAAGACAGGAGGCTAGGGTTTCCCACTCCCAAACTTCGCTCTCCACAGGTGACCTCCAGGCCCACCTAAGTGTCACCTGACACACAGCACTCTCATATCCCCACACTGACCTGTCACATAACCTGCAGTCCCATCCACCTCCTGCTACAGGGTCCCAAGAGACTTGATATCTCATCCCTTCACCCTGCAGCATTGAAGAACCACCACACATTCCCATCAACACCTCCCCCCCCCCCCCCCCCCCCCCCCCCCCGCCTTGGCAGCCAGCCACAACTCCAGTGTGCTCTGTCCCATTCCCCACTACCCCTTGTCACCTCACATCACCTGACCATACAGTCCATACCCCAAATCATGGAAAAACAAGCCCTTTCATCAGGTACCCAGATTCCCACCAAAGCCTAGCAGGCACCTTCCCTCTGAGCAGGCAGGCCCTATTGCCATCAGAAGCCAAGTGGAAGCAAACATAAAAGGGAATAATCACTGACTACACTTCAAGGGTAGGCTACAGCTTCCTCCTAAATTAAATAAGACACCTATGCTGTGATGGGCAAACCACAGCCTAAGAGTAATAACATGAAAAATCAAATATCCAAAAATCCAACAAGATTTCCCAGTCCCACAATGGATGTCTCTAATCAAAACATAGAAGAGAATATAGGATCAGAGCCAAAAAGTAAAGATGAAAGCTATGCAACACTGACCAAGCAAATAGCAGAACTTGTAGAAAAGCAACAAAGGTCCAATAGTCATATGAATGCTGGCTTCATGAGATTAAACATAAAAGAAAAGAAGCAGGAAGTGCTCCAAAGATGTTAAATGATCTGAAGGAGAGAGAGAGAAAAAGAAAGACTTCAAAAGCCAGCTGGCTAAGCTCAATGAAGACATAAAGAAATGCAAGGATGAATTCTAAGAATCATTAAGAAATTCAAAAATAATGTGAAAAGGAAATGACAGAGGGATGGTGACTATACATTAAAAAAAAAAAAGTAGAAAATTCAAACCAAATTAAACAAGCCCAAAATTCTATAGAAACTCTCAAGAATAGAGTTAGCCATGTGGAGGATAGAAACTCAGAACTGGAAGACAAAAAGTTCATGAGTCCAAGAGTTTCAACAAGTTCAAAAATTTCTGTAAGCAGAGCATAAGGAAACTGTGGGATACCCTTAAACATCCCAACATTCAGAAATGGGGAAGAAATTTAGACCAAAGGCATGGAGAACTTATTCAAGAAAATTATCAAAAACAATGACAATAACAACAAAAACTTTCCCACTCTCTCACAAGAAAGTCCCATCAAGTTACAAGAAGCCAACCGAACTCTAAATGGACTGGACCAAAGGAGAAATTCTACAAGACATATCATCATTAATACTCTAAACATTGATACCATAGAGAAAATCCTAAAAGCAGTTAGGGAGAAATAACAATATTACATATAAAGGAAACCCCATCAGAATTACTTCAGAATTCTCAATGGAAACCCTGCAAGCCAGAAGAGCAGGAATGGAACACTGCAAAGTCTAAGAACCTATGGCTTCAAACCAAAACAACTCTACCAAGAAAAAGTACCCTTCATAATATATGGTGAAAGAAAAACTTTCCACAATAAAACTCAGCTTTACAACTCTATGAACACAAAACCAAACCTGCAGAGTACTTAAGGGAATTCCCCACACAGATGAAGCAAATAACCAACCTCAAGTGCCTTAAAGAAGCAGATAACAATAACCAAACTCATAGAAGGCACAAAAACCTACAAAGTCCAAGGCAACACCAAACCACATAAACCACCACAATAGGGCAGGATTAGATCAAATCTCACAATTGTTACCCTAAATATTAATGGCCTTAATTAACCCATTAAGAGACATAAGCTAACAGGGAGGATCAGAAAATGAAACCCCTCAATCTGCTGTCTGCAAGAAACCCATCTCACCACTAAAGACAGATACCTCTTCAGGGTGAAAGGGTGGGAAATGATATTCCAAGCAAACGAAAATAAGAAATAAACATGTGTAGCTATACTAATATCAGATAAAATAGACTTCAAACCAAAAGTAATCAATAAAGACAATGAAGGCCACTTTCTACTTATCAAGGGAATGATCCAACAAGGTGAAATTAAAATGACAATCTTTATGCTCTAAACTCAGGTGCACCACAATTCATAAAACAAAACCAAATTGACCACAAAACAGAAATAACCACAAACACCATCAGAGTTGGGGACTTCAATACTCCACTATCAGCAGTAAATAGATCATCCAAACAGAAAATCAACAGGAAGTGATAGAGTTCAACAACACCATATATCAATTAGACCTAAGGGAAATCTACAGAACATTTTACCCAAAATCCGCAGGCTACACATTTTTCTCAGCAGTCCATGGGACTGTCCCTATAATAAATCATATACTGGGTCATAAAGCCTGCATCTGTATATTTAGGAAGACCTAATAATTTCCTGAATGATATCAGACTACAATGCTGTATTGCTGGAAATTAACAACAAAAATTGCAACAGGAATCTCATTGGTTCCTGGAAACTGAACACCACACATTTAAACAATAAATAGGTACTAGACGAAATTGGGAAATTTCTAGAAATGAATGACAATAAGGATACATCATACCAAAACTTATGGAACACAATGAATGCAGTCCTCAGGGGAAAATTCATAGCACTAAATGCCTTCATAACAAACACAGAGAGATCCCAAATCAATAAACTAACAATCAACCTAAAGGCACTGGAAAAGCAAGAAGAATCCACCCATAAAAACTCAAAATGGAAAGAAAGAATTAATATCAGAGCAGAAATTAACAAATTGGAAACTAAAAAAACATTTTAAAAATTGATGAAACAAAATTGAAAAAACAAACAAGATTGATAAACCCTTGGCCAATTTTATCAAGTGCAAAAAAAAAAAAAAAAAAAGAGAGAGACTTAAAATTAACAAAATTACAAATGAAGAAGGTGAGATCACAACAGACATAAGTGAAATTGGGAGAATCATTAGGAAGTATACAAACCTATCACACCTTTTGAGATTAAAAAGGTAATCAAAAACCTTCCCCCAAAGAAGAGACTTCATCCCAAGGATGCAGAAGTGGTTCAATGTAATACACAACATAAATAGGTTTAAATACAAAAACCACATGATCATTTAGATAAATGCAGAAAAGATTTTTGACAAAATACAACATCACTTCATAATGAAAACATTGGAGAGAATTGGCATTTATGGTTTATATTTTAACATAATAAAGGCTATATATAAAGCTCCTAAAGACCAAATACTACTTAATCGGGCAAGACTGAAGGAATTCCCATTGAGATCAGCAACAGGACCTGGGTGTCCACTCTCACTTCAGCTCTTCAGCATAGTACTGGAAGTTCTAGTTCAAGCAATAAGACAGGAGAAATAAATAAAATGAATACAAATTGGTAAGGAAGAAATTAAGTTAGCTCTATTCACAGATGAGATGATTCTATACATAAGAGACTCGGGAACCTCCATCTAAAAACTCACAAGGATTAACTCCTTCTACAAAGTAATAGGATATAAAATAAATGCACAAAAATCAGTAGCCTTTCCATATGCAAAAGACAAAGATACAAAGAAACAAATAAGTGACATTGTCCCATTTTCAATGGTAACAACAACAACAAAAATACCTTGGAATAATATTATCCATGGATGTGAAAGACCTATACAATGAAAACATAAAATACACTCAAAAAAGAAATTGAGGGGAACTTGAGGAAATGGAAAGACATGCTAAGGTCCTGAATAAGCAGAATTAACATTGTGAAGATGGCAATCTTACCAAATGCAATATACATATTTAATGCAATACCAGTAAAAATCCTAACATTATTCTTCATACAGATAGAAAAAGTAATCTCAAAATTCACATGGAATGGGATAAGACTTCAGATATCCAAGAATATCCTCAGCAAAAGAAATAATTCTAGAGGTATCACCATACCTGATCTAAAGCTATATTACAAAACCATAGTAATAAAAATAGCATGGTAATGGCATAAAAACAGGATAATTGACCAATGGAACAGAATCAAGGACCTGGAATTTGGGTCAAGTAACTACAGGTACTTGATATTTGAAAAAAAGCCCTAACAATGTAAGCTGGAAAAAAGCATTTTCAATAAATGGTGCTGGACAAACTGGAAAACCATATGCAAGAAAATGAAACTCAATTCACACACCTTGCCATGCACAAATATCAAGTCCAAATGGATCAAAGACCTCAAGATAAGACTGGAAACTAGGCAACTACTAGAATTAAAAATAGGAAGGACTTTCTATGATATAGGAATGGGAAAAGGCTTCCTGAACAAAACCCTAGTAGCTCAGGATCTTAAACAATTACTTAACCATTGGGATCTGATGAAGATGTGAAGTTTCTTCATAGACTAACATACAATGAGCAGAGCCAATAAACTACCACAGAATGGAAGAAATTATTTTCTGGCTAGCCAAATGAAAGAGGGCTAATTTCTGGAGTCTGCGAAGAACTCAAAAACCTAAACAATAAAAAAACAAGCCACTCACAAAATGAGGCAAAGAACTGGACAGGAAGTTCTTAAGAGGAAAAAAGACAAAAATGCAAACATACACTTAAGAAAATGTTCATTATCCCTAATCATAGAGAAATGCAAATTAAAACAACTATGAGATTCCACCCTACCCCAGTATGGAAAGCAAACATTAGAAAATAAAATGAAAACAAATACTGGCAAGGATGTTGAGAAATAAGAACCCTTATCCTCTGTTGGTCAGAATGTAAAATGGTACAACCAGTTTGGAAAGCAATATGAAGACTCCTAAAATGTTTGCCTATAGAGTTATCAGGAGACCTAGTTACATTCCCTTACTGGGCATTTATCTTAAAAGCTCCACACCTCAGTTCAGAGAGATTTGTTCAACCATGTTTATAGCTGCTCAATTCATAATAGCTAAGAGCTGGAATCAACCCAGATGTCCATCATTAGACGAATGGATAACCAAGATGTAGTATATGTACAAAATGGAATTCTACACAGAACTAAGGAAAAATGACACAATGAAATTTGAAGGAAAGTGGTTGAACCTGGAACAGATCATTCTAAACAAACTTACTGTTGCAATCCAGTTCACATCGCTGGTAGAAATCACCCAACCAAGAAGAGCTTCTGGGAAAAAGAGATTTATTTTGGCTTACAGGCTCAAGGAGAAGCTCCACAATGGTAGAGGAAAACGATGGCATGAGCAGAGGGTGGACATCACCCCCTGGCCAACATAAGGTGGACCACAACAATAGGAGGGTGTGCCAAACATTGGCAAGGGGAAACTAGCTATAATACCCATAAGCCCACCCCCAACAATACACTCCCTCCAGGAGGCGTTAATTCCCAAATATCCATCAGCTGGGGACCTAGCATTCAGAACACCTAAGTTTATGGGGGACACCTGAATCAAACCACCATACTTACCCAATCACAAAAGATAATTATTGCATGGTCTCACTCATCTGTGGCTCCTAACCTGAATCTGCCCAACATACTTACATACCTGATAATCATCTTGAGGACTGGATGATAAGGAGGGTGGAGTGGAAGGAGAGGGTAAATATGGGGGTGGGGGACATAAAACTGGACCCAAATGGCAATAGTACCATAAAATTCTACATCCTAAAAGACAGACCAAATGTTTGAACCTTCATCAGGTCCTTAGAGGGAACACCTGAATTATGGGGCCCTGGAGAAGGTATGATGAAGACTAACCTCAATCTCCTGTGTTTTTTTTTTTTTCCCCCTCTCCTCCCTATCTCTTTTATATTACCTATATTTTTCTTCTTTTTTCCCCTTGATGCTAGCCTGTAACTCCCAGTACCAGCATGTGGTTAACATACACAATGAGCTGTTGATGAAACAGACCTACAAGGTTTCTCAAACTAAGACTTATTTCTGTCAGAGTATTTGATGACCCACCAAAGGTTAGTCATAAGACTCTCCTGCCAAAGACACCATATGCTGTTGGTACGGAATATGTAATGACCTGGTAGGAATCAGGAAAAGAATCAGTCCCCAGACAGTTAGCTTGTCTAGTGCCAGGAGGTGCTTCATGAGTGACTTGGGGAAAATGTCCAACATCTGTCCAAGCAGCTCATGGTCTAAGCTACTCAGCAGCAAATAACCTTGATATAATGCTCATACAGGTGCAATAGTGGCACACAGCCATGGTGTGTAACCAACTGCTCTTGATTTGGCTATCTGATCCACTCAGTGGAACCAAACCCTTAGTTGGAGCTAGGAAACAAGTCAGAATCATATCCACAAAATAAGCCACTCTCCATTTTTAACCTTCCACCAATCGTGGGCCACAAGAGAGTCTACACCTATTAAATTATCTCTAAAATAATAATGGTTATCCCATTTATGTGGTGCTGACTTCATTCTCCATTTTTCAGATGGATGCAGATCCTGAGGACAGAATCAGCCCATTGCACCTCACCAAGGCTCCAAGAGTAATTGGGGAAACAAGCAAGTGTGCTGCTTTCGTGGTGAACCTGGTAGCAGCACAAAGGTGAAGGAGATAAGACACAGAGAACACTCAGCTCCTACCAAACCAGATATCCAGAGACAGGGGCTCCCAAGACCTCATCACTGAAGTAGAACTAAAATTAAACCATCATGGCTCAGGAAAATTTGAGGAAGAGGGGCCAGAAAGATTGTTAGTGCCACATATTGAGACATTATGCACAGATACATTGCCTCTTACCTGTAACTGATGTCTAACCTCCCAATGCATTTCCTATATTCCTCAATGAGAAGTGTCTCTGCAAAGGGGAGAGAGTAGGGAGGAGGCTAATGATGGTACTAATATGGCTGTATAAACACTGTTTACATAACTAATAAAAAAGAATTCTGTGTAACAATATAGCCCAACTGTTGTGATCTATGATCTGGGAATTGAGTCTTTACTATTTTTTTTCTAATTATCTGTTTGTATCTTTTGTTTTTTGATAAATAAACATGATTTTTAAATGAAGGATCTACCCTTAACTCTAAAAACAATAGATGCTTCTTAATGGTTAGTAAAGAGGACAACACTCTTCTTAGATACATGCATATTGTTATGTCATTGACTAATGTTGACAAAATACTTATCATTATGTTAGCTGGCCTTGCCTATCTCAGCTCACCTAGCCTGCTTCTGTACAGAGATTTAGTATTTCCTCATCTCACCCAATTAGATTTTTTTTGAGTGTACACCTTGTCCTGGTTTGGGTGGAGTTTTCCTTGAAGGCCAGGCAATTGGCTGGGACACCTTGGGTAAGTGTGTCCAGGTGTGCTGGAGTGAATTGTTTGTTCTCCGACCCACAGAAAGACAGGTGCACTCACTTCAGATTTGTGCCAGCAACACTCTTGGGTCTTTTATCCCACCCAGTGTTGCTATGATAAGAAGAGACAGATTTTACCCTTTATTTACTGTTTTCACATTTAATCTTTCTGGAAGCACCTGTTTTAAAATCTTTATTCATGATTTTTTTCTAAGGTCTATATTTTTAAAGTGGACTCCAGGGCTCCACATGGCACATCTCCCTTCAACCCAGTTTAGGGTCCCTTCTTAAGCCCAAAGTTTTCCCCTTTCCCCACATCATTGTGATATCTCAAAAAATGTGGCATTTAAAAAATCATTTTCTTGACTCTGGAATTGTCATTTTTTTTGTTATCTTGCAGATACCAACTCAGTGTTTGTGGTTCCAGGAAGCACCCCAGAACCCCAAAATCCCCATTACACAAGGAGCAGTGGAATTTGCATTTCCAAAACTTTAAATCCTATTTGAAATTCTTGCTTTTCCTTTAATATAGACATTCATTTATATAAACTGCCCTCTTAAATTTTATATTTCTTCATACAAGTTGAGGTTGTTAAAGTTTTTATGCATCTTCTTTGGGAGTCTGACATTGGTCTGTATCCTCATGGACTGTGTAAGTGAAAATTTCTTCCTTTTGAGTCTTTGGGCTGATGTAACTGCTTTCAAGATCACAGGTGATGTGTTGTGATGGAAGTGACTGCTGATGTATACAAATGGAACTCCTTGGTTTGTGGGTCTGTTACCAGGAGCTCTGTGGACAACAGATCCTGTCTGATCTCTAGGTAAAATGGACTGCCATTGAGACTCAGTACAACTGGACATGGACTGAGAATACAATACATGGTTACTAGACAGCAGGTTTGTGATCATGTACACTAATAGTGTGAGTTAACACTTGTTACAAGGTGAGCTCCTGCTGGTTTAATGGATGGATACTTGGTCTCACAATATACCTGGCAGTAACTGGAGTGTCTTTGTGCTTCTGAACACTGCTTTTCTCTTGAAAATAACCTTGATTGTGTTGTTCAGCAATATAGTCCTGATTCCTTTTTTGAGTTACTAATCCATACTTGATATTGTCTCCTATATACATGCATATTACAAATTATCCCTAGACCCACTTGATTAATGGTTTTGTTCTTGAAACATGCCCAAGTTAAATAAAACACTAGTCATAAGAGAGTTAGGGTGAATGGGACCCTGAAAGTAAAAAAGGAAGAAAAATATGCACTTGCTACTGATAAAAGGATTATCTGGATTCTTATCTCTTGCCTAGTTACCTAGACCTGTTTTTCCACAAGCAATCTGGGTCTCACTTAGGAGGGAGGTCCTTTACACTATGATTGATCAAGATTAGATCCCAGAACTTGGCTATCCTCTCCCTGAGACAGCCCTAGCCCTAACCAATCAGATGTCCCTCTGGTTCACCTGACCTGGAAAGCAAGGCACAACACCATAGATAAAAAAATACATTTGTGAGGGAAGAGCATGCTCTCTGAGCTGCCTGAGTATTTGGGAACTCCCAGCTGTTGACGAGTTTCCCCTCTGCTTGGCCTGGCTGTATGTATAAATGTACATAGATGAATACATGAATGGGTGTATGAATTTCTATATGTGGAATTATGGGGCCCTTTCTAACTGTGGTCTTAACTCAAATAACCAACACATATGTCTGAAGATGTTTCTTAACCCCCAACCATTTGTCAGTCATTCCACCATCAAAATCTTGTTTGCCTAATCATCTCATTACTTAGGTATATTGAATTTCTTTTTATATTTTAGGCACTATACTGGTTGTCTGGATTAGAGAAAGTCATAAAAATTAATATTAATAACAATTACAAATTTACTTCATGATCTTAAGGTGATTCTTTGGAGATTAATACTGATGTCACAGCTTTGGAATAATATAGTCCTAGAAGAAGCATAGCAAACCCAGTCAGTTCAAATCTGAATCCCATTAGCATGACCAACTCATTTTAATATGATGTCAAGGGACATCAAAACATGTTTTTACACTTAAGCTCCTTTAGCTTTAAAAGGTGGTAACAATATTTCCCATTCGTTAAGTATTTACATAATGCAAGTAAAACTAGGTAAAATATGATAATACTACTATGTTATATTATTGATGCAGTGTAGGGTGAATGAGCCCCAAAAGTTAAAGGCAGGAATGTCCTTGAGCCTGCCCATGCTGTCTTAACTTTGCTAAATGTCAGAGACTGATCTGGCTTTCCTGTAAACAACCTTTTTCCCTCCGTAGGAAGTTCCCCCATCCTAGAAATAAGATTCCTAGAAGGATTAAACCAGAACCTGGCATTGTGGCTGGTTAGCTCAACCCCCACTCAAAATCTATACATAACACCAACTTTTATCTATAGGTGGGATTTAGCTCCTCCTCCTTCTCATGGGTAGAAGCTCTCTGTATGCTAGGCTTACCCCACTTTTGACTTCTCAAGGGAAGAAGCTTTCTATATTCTCTCTCTTTTACTTCTTTTAATCTAATTAAATGTGTCTAAACATTGCCCTCTGGTCTGTAGACTTCAATCCCTTGAGTTCATAGGAGAAGAATCCAGTGATACTTTCAAATTATCTCTATGTTGGCACAGATTGGTGCACTCGCAAGGAATCTTCAAATTTTTGTATTACTGATCACTTTGTTATTAACAAATATTTTGTCCAAGAATTGAATTCATATTGAAAAAGTAAATAGATATTAATGAAATATTAATAAATAATCCCATGATAATTATTAATCTCCAAAAATACTGATAACATATTTCTGATACATACTTTATATAGTCATTAAGTTCATGTTCAGAACTTCATAACCTATCAGCTTTGGTGCTTGTTATTTAATACAAAGTAAAATGTACTCAAGATCAAAGACAGAATATTATATATCTGCATCTGCTTGTTATTCAGAAACTCAAATCTGTTTGGTGGCAGCATATGTTAGAGTGACTACCAATACATAATGATAGTAATTTCCTTGCTGGGTGTTCTGCAGAGACCTGATCTATAATATATTTTATTAAATTGGATGAAGTTTAGTTTGCTCATAGTATAATATTTGGCTAATATTTTTATTGCATACCATCTGTGTGGGCAGTAAGGTTGTTCAATTGCACATGAAATGTCACTGTTTTGAATAAGCATCTAATTGAGAATTAATCAGTTGGATTTTTACACTAATTAAATGCCAGCTGACTAATGAAAACATATTTTGATATTCAATAACTCTGTAAGAATAGGATCTGATTAGCTCCAAATTCTTTGCATTATGCACAGGATGTATTCTCATGCACACATGCATGCTGAGTGATGTGGTAGAATCCAGATGTATTTAAATAGCATTAAAATAAATGCCATGCTGTTACCTAAGAAATAGCAAGTGCTCTGTGTTTGGAAATGATTCAGATGTCTGGATCTCTTTGACCCTTCTTTATACTGTCAAAATTCAGAACATTGTTCTCTCCTTTGCCAGGCATAGATTTAAATGCACCCACTCCCACTGTGACAAATAATCAGTTCCATATATGCAAACCAGAAGCAGTGCCAACTATCACTGCAAGTGTAAGTATCCTAGGAGAGAAGATTCAAGCAGATGTTTTGAAAACAAAACAACTTGCTGAAATGTAGTTTTTCTCTCTCAAGAAAATTCACATAAAACAAACAATCTGCCCTCCCCATTTTTCTTCATTTTACATTGTACCGATTACCTCTACAAACCCACTTTATTTTCATTCTGGCAACATTTCACTCTTGCTACTCATTTCAAATTTAGTCCCCAAAAAGTTGAGTTTATGCATTCCTATTTTTATTTTACTTTGTCATACTGTACTTTACTTTTGATACATGGCCTGACTATGTAGCCCAGAGTACCCACAGACTCTCTTCCTGCCTCTTTCCTCTGAATGTGAAGATTATAAGCGAGCATCACAATTTAGTTATACATTTCCTTTTGAGGGATGAGATTCCCTTTCCCCTGAAAGATGTTTTCATACCTGAGGATATAAGAAAAATCTGTTTATAAGAGAGCGAAGCTCTTATATGCCATTCTCTTATCACTTATATCAACAATAGTGATTGCTTTCCCCACTCTAGGCTGGTGTTTTCCTTTAGATTAAAGAGGAATCAAAGGATGGGGTCAAGAATTGGATGACCCCAGAGGGAATCAGTCCCAGACATTTCTCGGAATGGATCCAACTCATTCATTCACCGGAACACTCTATCTTCAGACAGCATGAGGTAAAAGCCTTCCTGAAAGCTTTCACCTCCAGTGTCTTCAATTCTTCCATTACTCTCAGCAACTCCAACTGCTCCTTGCTTGCTCTCTCTACAGTAACTGACACACTGCCTATTAATTAAATGCTCTTTTATTTAAGTATTCAATCTTATCTTAAACCCCTCAGAGTGATTTTCTTTCCATATTCATGAGAAAGTGATAGTTATTAGGCAAAAATATCCACCTGACAAAATGAATACATTAGTCAGTGATATTTTGTTAATCAATAATCCATTTAGCCCAGGAAACTTACAAGACTATAACTTTCAGCCAGTATCAGCTTCATATAAAAACTAGATAATCTGCAAATTAATATCAATATTATTTTATGTGTGTTTTGTTTTTTTTGATGTTTGTAGAATGGAATCCAGGACATTGCACATCTACACTAAGTAATGTGCCACTGAGATATATACCAGGCCAGATTCAATAAATTTAAGTCTAGGGCTGGAGAGATGGCTTAGCGGTTAAGCGCTTGCCTGTGACGCCTAAGAACTCCGGTTCGAGGCTCGATTCCCCAGGACCCACGTTAGCCAGATGTACAAGGGGGTGCACGCATCTGGAATTCATCTGCAGTGGCTGGAAGCTCTGGCGCATCCATTTTCTCTCTCTCTCTGCCTCTTTCTCTGTCTGTCGCTCTCAAATAAATAACTAAAAATAAACCAAAAAAAATTAAAAAATAAATAAATAAATTTAAGTCTATAAGTATAGTCCTCCTTAGTTAGTATTTTAGATAATTAAATTAAATTAATTAAGTTAAATATACCCCTCTATATTTCTACATTATTGCAAAACTCCTTATTTACACATGAGACTTGGGCTGTCCTCTGCATTGTGGAAGAGTGCATCTCATTTGGCACTATTTCATAATCTTATCTAACTTTTTTTAATTTTAATTTTTTTAATGTTATCTAACTTGTTTTAATTTTATATTAATTTTGATCTCATTTGGCACTATTTCATAATCTTATCTAACTTGTTTTAATTTTAATTTTTTTAATGTTATCTAACTTGTTTTAATTTTATATTAATTTTGAATTAGTATATCAATAATTGTCTTCTGATTTTCTAATACAGTTGAAAATAAAGGTAATACTCAAGGCAACATAGCTCACAGTGACATACCATTGTTGCCACACATGCAATTGCATTTTAATTACTGTTTCTAAAGTGTGCACACATTGACAATTCCCACAAAGAGATATAACTTGTAATCTTTTATAGAAACTATGTCAAAATGCTGATTGAATTTGTAGATAAATTAATTTATAAATAAAGTAGTTATTAAGATATATTCCATCAAATAGGCACCAAAATATGAAACTTAGGCAGTTCTCGGGGTACTTTCTGGATGCCAGTCCTCCTGGCTGGCTTTTGTTCCCTGATGGTAAAGTTTATTCGGCAAAAGGGCAATGCAGTCTTGCTAACAATTTCACCCATGACTACTTTCAAAACTTTAGGGAAATTCCATTCGATCCTGAGGATTTATTTATATCCAATGTCTAGATTTTGTGTGGATTTTATTCCTTCTTAACTCATTCCATTTCTCTTGATTTTTATAATTTAATACTCATTTGTGGGAAAAATGCTAAAACATCAAAATACATTGGAATCCAAATAATTTATTTCAAAACCAACTAAACACTTTAATGGCAAGTCAGTGTTATGTTTTCTAATTTGGGGAATAGAGTTCTTAATATATCTTAGATTGAAAAAGAACTCTCTTTTAACAGCAATATACATACAGGTAATTATGCACAAATTCAATCCATTACCTGTAGAAGTATAGATGAGAGAGTATATGTTACTCAACAGTGATTATTTGAAGATTCTGAGTATCATTAATGAGATACTTTACAATATTAGGGATTTTCTAAGTAGTTATCTATTTATTGTTCAAATCTTCTAAACCAATTATGCATCAAGGCTCATTTATAGGTTAAAGATAGGCAGCTGCTCTTAAAAGTAAAAATACTTTTTATTTAATATTGTGTACCTATGGTGATTTTGGCTCTCAGGAATACTTACTGATACTCCTTTTAACAGTTTCTCTTTGATATTTTTGCTCCAAGCATAATCTAGATAAAAAATTTAACATAAATTTTTTAATAAGGTTAAATTTTATATGAAAATATGCAGTAAGTAAAATTACTGGTATTAACAGTTTATAAGCAATTACATTATCATATCCTTGGCTTTAACTTGAACAGAATTTATATTAAACAAATAATTTCATAAATGTTTCTATTATATTATCTTTTCCATATAAGTATGTGTAATAGCTATATATTTCCATCATGATACATTATATTCATCTGCTAACCTCAGAGTTCTGTATAGGCATCAAGTCTATTCTCTTCAGGTCTACCTTGTTTTGCAGTTACCTTCATGTTGCTGGACAAACATCCAACCAGAGGCAATTTATGGTAGGAAAAGGTTTATTTCAACTTACAGGAAAAGCCTGAAAAGGTAGAAGTTGACTGACTTCCATAAATCACAGGAGACAGACACCATCAGAGAGTGAGCAAACATGAACAGCCATAGCTCCAGTTGCTATAAACACACCTTATAGCTTGAATACAGAATCTGCCCTCAGTGACACCTTTTCCACTAGGCTGATGGAGAATGAAGTTTCAAGCTTAATCAAAAATACCTCAGACTATTGAGGACATACATTCACATTTAAACTAGCACACCTGACATGTAGAGAAGAAAGACACATTGAGAGATTCAAAGATAAGGTAAAGTGGAACATTTTAGGAACATATGGTACAATCAATATTGTTTCTATCTGGGCATGGCATGGTGGCAAATGACTTTAATCCCAAAAGCTTGAGTGGCAGAGGTAAGAGGATCACTGTGAGTTTAATGCTCACCTGAGACTACATGGTGAATTACAGGCCAGCCTGGGCTAGAACAACAACAACAAAAAAGCAAAGAAATTGCTTCTAAGTTGCATATATCACTCGGGGCATGTATTAAGGTGGGAAGTAGCAATGTATTAGAAGGAACATGAAGCAAGTGTTAGAGTATGGTTCTTTAGCAAATGATATAGACTGGTACCTAGAATGTACATCTGTTCCCCTTTTGATATGTTCTGGACATTTTATTTCATGCATCATTTTCAATCCTCTGCTTCTGGTTATCAAATTCCCTCTACTGATTAGAGCCAAGCAAAACCAAAAGGCATCTAGGCAATAAAATTTAGGTTATCCGATCCCCTTGAAATGTTGAATAAGAGGCTGTTATACCAAGGCGGGTTAGATTATTCAAGTCATCAGCTGTGAAATTAGTGTTTTTAGTTTAAACTGCTCTGTGATCCTAAGAGACTCTCTCCCTGCATAAAGCTTTATCTAAAGCATGAACTGTCAGACCAGTGTAACACATGCCAGAGTCTCCCTGCAAAGAGAGAGAGAGAAATGCAAGATGTGGAGGTTTTATTCAGGTGTCCCCCATAAACTTAGGAAGTCTTAAGCTAGGTTCCCAGCTGATGGAGATTTGGGAATTAATGCCTCCTGGAGAGGGTGGGCTTATGGGTGTTATAGCCAATTTACACACGCCAGTGTTTGGCACACTCTCCTGATCCTGTTGTCTACCTTATGTAGGCCAGGGGATGATGTCTGCCCTCTGCTCATGCCATCATTTTCCCCTGCCATCACATCGTGGAACATCTTCTCTAGCCTGTAAGCCAAAATCATCCTCTTTTTCCCACAAACTGCACTTGATTGGGTGATTTCTACCAACAATGCAAACCTGACTGCAACACAAGGATGTCAAACAAGCATTACTAGTTTGTTAATCAAGAAATTGTTCTATATCAGCGAGTCATTATCTCCCTCGTCCTCCTTCCTCCTCCTGTTCACTAAAACACTACTCTGTCAAAGACAAAAAATGTATAAATATGATCCTTTCTGTTTTTTTTTTTTTTCATTTTTTCCCTCACCCCCAAGGCCAGTAGTGTAAATCACAAGTTCTTCCCATGTTCACCATTTCCATCTTGTTTCTACTCCTGATGACAGTCTATTTCATACTTGACTTTCTGCCACAGAATGAGTTTTCCATCAACCAGCCTGGTTTAAACCACCTGGTTTAAACACTGTACAAGTAACCTTTAAAATACCCTGACAGTAATGGCAAACTTGAAATAGTTTCATTATTTCTAGTGACTTTCTGGATAACTAAGTTTGTAAATATTTTGCATAAAGTGTTCTATGCCTTGGGGACATGGAGCCTTAGTTCTATTTCCAAAGGACCATTCTACGTTCCCCCAAACTCTCCAACAACATCACACTTCACATTTTCTCATTATGCGTTTCCATGATGCCATTTTTTAATCTCCTATCCCAGTCACATATTTTCACTGAGGACTATTTTGTTTCATGTGACACACCCACTCTGAAATAGAACAATCACAAAACACCAGTTTTTAGGAATGATTTGGGTATGTTTTTAAAATTTGTCACATTTAAATTTGGCCAGGCAAGTTGTACACATCTAGAATTCCAACACTCAGAAGGAGAATCAGGAGTTCAAATTCATCCTGTGCTATATAGTGAGTCTGAGGTCAACCTGGATGAATCTGCTCACTTCACCTCAAAAAAAAAAAAGAAAAGAAAAGAAAAGAAAAGAACAGACTAACAAAAATCTGCAAATTTGAAACATGCACCGAATATATGAAATTTATAAGAAGGCAGATTTTATTATCCCAAAAGTAGTACCACTCTTTTATTACCTAAAACATCCAGATACAGGTAAATACTACCAGCTCCTTTTTAATATTTTTCATATATTATGTGATTCCATTCCTCCTAAAGTTGCAAAAAAACACACTGCTCAATTGTACCACTATCCAGTAGCTTTATCTTACAAAATAGAAACAAATGTTTCGTTAGAGTGCTGGGAACAAGCCCAGTGCCTTAAAGTATGTTAACAAATATTTGTTTTATGAAGATGTCCTGTGTCCAGCACTAGTTGGTAAATCTAATCTGTATTGTTCCATCTGTGCATAATACTGATTTCAATTGATATTTTGCTGTGAAACATTTTCCCGTGGGGCCATGTGAACACTGTCTATCCATTGCAGCTACAGCACAGATGACATGCCCAAGAAGGATTGCACCAAAACAAGTTGTGGTGGGCCAGTGAGTTTATTGGGGTTATTCACAGAGAAGGTGAGAGGTTGTTTGAAGGAGCAATGGAAACAAACCACCGAGGAGTCTCAACTCAGCCTACATGACAAATTCTTCATGGCTGTGTCAGGGAACTTCTTGTCTCTGTCCAGCATGTAGAGACCCCAGAGGAGCTACACCGCAAGAAGCCCCATCCTATAATAATCACCTCCCCATGGCTATTTGGATAGAACTCACTGTATTGGCATAAGCCCTGCGGATACTTTTCCTTTAGCCTCAGAAAGAGGGCTTACTTATTGAGCAGGGAGACCCAAAGGCAACTGCATCACTGTAAATTAGCTCACATAAGCATAGGTGATTATTCCTTAAGGGTGTAGCATATCTGGAGCTGGTTGTTCCATTTGGATTTCTGACCACCTGGCTAGGAGAGCTGTTACTATGGGTAGATACTGGGCTATAGCTCTAAGGTGTGTTTGAGGAGGGAGAATCTGATTTTCATCATAAAAATTTGCAGAGAGAGTGATCTCTGTTTGGGTCCCTGATGTTTTGTTGTCTATTAGTGCTTGCTGTTTGTGTATGCTGCCTGGTGGTAGTTTCTCTCTGCTTGGATCTGTGAAAGGGATGCAGCCTCTTACAAATGCCCTGGATCTGTAAGCCAAAGATAAATCTAACTACTCCCACAAATAGTCTCTGTTTTGAAGTTCATTCCAGCAACTTGGAGCTAATTGCAACATCTGCCCTTCTACAGTTGTCACTTCTCTGACTTGGGGAGTGTTTGTTTGACCTTTCAAGTTTCAGGTCTCCCAGACTTGACTTCCTGAATCTCCAGAGCTTCCTTTCATTGTTCAGGTGGGAACATTTCACCGTTTCAATTTGGAGGAAATTCCTATGCAACATATATGTAGTGTGCTCTTACATGTATACTCCAAGATGTGTTGTTTCTACACTATTACAAGCTGATTTTTAGAGCCTTGAAAGATAGCTCAGTGTGAAAAGTGCTTGCTTTGCAAGCAAGGGGAGACCAGAGTTGAGATTTGGATTTTGTTTTTTTGTTTTTTGGTTTTTTGATTTTTCGAGGTAGGGTCTCACTCTAGCCCAGGCTGACCTGGAATTCACTATGGAGTCTCAGGGTGGCCTCGAACTCATGGCAATCCTCCTACCTCTGCCTCCCGAGTACTGGGATTAAAGGCGTGTACCACCATGCCCGGCTAGAGTTGAGATTTGTAGCACCCACACAAAGATATCAGGCATGGTGATGTACAGCTGTAATCCAAACACTGAGGGTACAGTTAGCAAAGGTTCATTGGCTAGCTAGACTAGCAGAATATGTGAGCAATAGGGAAAGACACATGACATTGATCTATGGGCTCTACAAACATGCTCACACACATGCATATGCCCATATACATACTAACATGTACTCACATATATAGGCATGCAAAATAGAAACATTTTATCTTTCAATATCTGAGTATCATCTAAATTTAATTTATACTAACAGAAAAATACACACCTTGTAATATTTCAAAGATCTTATGGAAAAAGTTTTCCTCAGATGTTATTATAAAATAGAATTCACATGTTATTCACTTTGTTATTTTAATCATATTTTAATGATCCAGAAGTGTATGTTGGGAGATTTATGTTTTCTTTTAACACGTTTATTATAACAATCCTTGTATTTTAGTTGATCATTGGATCCAATAAAAATCCAGTGATGTTCTTTACTGAGTGAACCATCTAATTCTATTTGTGGCTGACTAGTGCTCCATTTGTATGGACAACACATTTTCTTTACTGTTCATCTGTCAGTGAGCACCTGTACTGATTCTAACAGTTGCAGTGTCAACAGTACCACAATAAACAAACATGCATATCTGCTTTCATCTACACTTTCTACCTACTCTATCTATTTAGCAAATTACCACTTGTCTACAAATTTACATAGCTTTTCTTTGCTCTTTCCCTGGCCAGACTATAGAATATCATTTCTTTTGCCATATTTTTCATGTGCTCCTAATTTTTGCTGAAAAACCAACAAATAGCATATGCATCCCTTTCTATATTTTGTTTTGAAGTTATTTTCTCATCATTATTGTACTTCATTTTCTATAAATTTATAGATCATAGTCAATTTTCAATAAATTTCTTTGCTATGGTATAGGAAGTTGGCCTTTATTTTAATTTTCAATAGGCTCATCATTAGCATATAGCATCAAGTCTTCTACTACATATATCTTTGCCCGTAATGCTCCAGCTACATTATAGTGTTTTTCCAATATGTTCCTTCAAACTCTTCAGCTGGTTGACAATTCCAAAGCTACTTCTTCATCTTCAGATGTAGTTATAGTAACAACCCCACTCCTGGTTACCAATTTCTGTGTAAGTTCATTATAATAGTAGTGTCTTGGAGACTTGATAACTTTGCAAAAATAGTAATTCTATTGAGGTCATAGTTATGGAAGTTCAAGGCACTATTGATTCAGTTCTGATGAAAGCCTCACGAGCATCACATTGGAAGGGCAGAAACATGGGAAGTGTTTACATTGTAATTCAAGACACTATAGAACCCATGGAAGGGCCAATGATGATCTTTCTCTATGTTCCACTGCTTATAGATCCCACTATTAGGGCTGGAGAGATGGCTTAGCAGTTAAGCACTTGCCTGTGAATCCTAAGGACCGCAGTTCGAGGCTCCACTCCCCAGGACCCACATTAGCCACATGCACAAGGGGGCACACACATCTAGAGTTCGTTTGGCGTGGCTGGAAGCCGTGGCAGGCCCATTCTCTCTCTCTCTCTCTCTCTCTCCCTCTCTCTCTTTCTCTCTCTCTGTCTCTCTCTCTCCCTCTTTCTCTCTCTGTCTGTCACTCTCAAATAAATAAATAAAAATAAACAAAAAAATTTTTAAAAGATCCCAATATTATTTAACCTTGGGTGACTTAAAACCAAGATCCTAACACATTCTTTGTGCCATATGTATAAATCACCTCCAAATCTCAACAACATTCTTCCCATAAGGAAATCATCTTGATTTTTTTGAGCAAATTTTCATACCTGGGTAGATAGGCTGCTTAACTGTAATACGCTGACTCACTCAGGGCAACACATACACTTACACCAAATCTCATTTTTATAGAGATACAAAAGTGCCCTTTAATTTATAATTAGATATAACTGTAAAGCAATGTTGTGATTTTTCAAGGTATGAATTGCATTCTAAATTCCAGTTTAGTTCATTGGTTTTATTAAATTATACTCCTCCTGAAGGAAGTAGTAAGTTAATAATGAAAGCTTAGTTTGGTTTCATTCTCACAGGTGCTCCGTCAAATGCACATAGCAAGGGCAGACCTCAGTGTCCACTAGGCACATTGCTCAGTCTTGCATAGGAGATGGTTTTACCACAATAAATGGTGAAGGTTGATAAGGAATGGCAGCTTTCTCTTCCTGTGAGCATTACCCAGGTTGTCAGGACCAATGATGGATAAAATAAAGCCAGGCTGTAAAAGGAACTAAATGGATTCCAGAAAATGCCTGGTGAAATTAATAATTCAGTAAAGCTAGAATGAAAAAATATACTATGTAGAATAGAAAAATTTTTATAAAATATTGTCAGAAATAAAGTGTCAGGTAAAATGTTGAAGTTGAAGTACCAAGGAATTGGGGTCAAAAAGTATGGGTTTAAAAGTCTTTTACTTCTTATATTTAGGTATTTATTAAGTGTGTATTAGCCTAGAAAATTTTAACTATTCTAATTTCTGGTCTACTTCTCTTGGTAATAACAATTGCATCCACCTATGAGGAAAAATAAGCTGTGATGTACATGGATTTTTGTTTGTATATGCATATTTTAAAAATCATTTATTTATTTAAGGGAGAGAAACAGAATGTAGGCATGACATAACTTCCTGCCATTGCATATGAAATTCATATACATGCACCACTTTGAACATCTGGATTTACATGGGTTCTGGGAAATTAAACACAGGCCAGCAGACTTTGCAAGAAAGTGCTGTTTTCCACTAAGCCATCTTCTCAGTCCCCTGCATATGCATATTTGTATTTACCTTCATATGTGAGCATAGCATTAATAAGGTCAGGTCTTGCTATAGCTGCAGTACTATTTCTATGATGTTTATCCTTAATACTTCTATTATTAGGTAATATATCTGTAGTTCCTACAACATTTAATCAAGGTTATAAAGAAGGAAGGACTTCTCTTATGACCTTATGGAAGATTCTTTTCCATTATAAAATTTAACATCCATATATTGTATTTAATTAATTAAATTGCTCCATCTGTCTGTATTTTAAAATGAAAAATAAAAGAATATACTATTCAATTGTTCACAGAGATTGTAGAAATTTGATTCTAATGTTAATATTAAAGTTATTTCCCAGTTCAACACATAACAGGGTTCATTACCTTTTTCTCAATGGCTCAGTATTAACCAAATTAATTATCATTGCTTTAAACTCTAATAGGTAACATGTGGGAAATAAAAGATTACATGTGTCAATTGAAAAGAAAACTTTAAAATTTTATTTAACCCTACTTTTACCATACTTAAAGGGCTTCTCTCGTTCATAATTCCTTCTCTTAAATCAGTGATTCCATTTTCTGGATCTTGAGTCTTGAAAAGCAAGGCAAATTAAAAGCTATTATTTTGCTAGTAAGTTTCCATACAAGTAAGGACTTTCTACCATTTTATGGATTAAATTTAGAAATGTGTGTTTCAGCATGACCATTATCTATATGCCAGGTGATATCATAAACAGGAAGGAAGATTGGGGGGAACTTGAATTAAAGTAAATATTTGATTTTATAATTAGGAAATATTTAATTGTTATTTTAGAATGTTCCCTACAGTAATATAATGAGGGGAGACTGAAAATTGTCTTTTTTGTTTGCAATAAACAACCTTGTCAAAGGAAACACAAATGAAAAGGTCAACAAGAAGTTATAACAGCAAAGTTTTATGTGACTATACGTACATTAGTGAATAAAAACTAAATATTTCTGTGACTTATAATGAGTATATTTCTTTTTAGTCAATATGAATGCAATTTATACACTCACACACACAGGGTTGATTTCTTCTGACAGGAGAGATGGTCAGGCTTTGCTGACAAAAACTTTCTTACCACAGCCATTTGATAAAGTGGATAAAAAATATTTTTAAAACAGAGAATGTCTATTGTAATGAGAAGCTATAAGGTTATTATCCTTTTGAAAAGGAACACTAAATACTTCCTTTGAAAAACAAATATTGAAAGTTACTTTCTTTTTGAGACATTACTTACCCTGAAAACTGAGGTTGACAGGCTGAGAAAAATCAGTTGCTAAGCAGCATAGCAAGAATGTGAGTTCTCTTCAGGGTCAAAGGACAATGATATGAAACTTAGAATTCACCAAGCAACAGGATGTAGGAATAATACCCTGGGTTTTAATGTGTTCCTCTAGCAAAGTATAAATCTATGTCCTAGGAATAAGATGAACATAAGTTGGACAAGCCTACAAATGGTCTGAAATAGATCTAGGTTTCTTTAACCTTAAAAAGTAATGAAAATTGAACATTTATAAAAATGTTATTGTCTTTCATTTGTGTTTGCTTTTATATCCAGAAGTAAACATAAATATTTACAGGGTATCTCAGACACAGACACAAATTGTGCCACCATTAACTTAACATATATCATGACTTAATTTATTTGGGTTGCTAAAATAAAATAGCATAGATTGGGTAGCCTGTAAATTACCAAAAAAGAAAAAAAATCTTTTTTGTCTTTTCTGAAGGATGGAAAAACTTAAGTCAAAAGAATAACAGGTCTGACTGTAGGTAAGGATACCTTTTCTGTATTATACGAGGCTGTCATTTTCCCTGTCCTCATATGAACCATGAGAAAGAAGCCCTGAGTGGATTTTAGGAATCCTCAAGCCCTGCTGTGCCATCACGGACCTAAAGACCTTTCAGTATCCAGCAACTCCATGGTCTTGTATTAAGCCCATAACTCAAGAGGGTTTAGCAAACATTTGTACTTGTGGAAAACTTTTAAATCTATGTAATCTTCATTTCACAGGTGTACAGGATTCAAGAGTTTCAGGGTTTTGAAAGAAACACCTGGGAGAGAAGAGCCCTCCTCCCCCTCTCAGGATTAAAGATTTTACAGGGAGTCCAAAGAGAGATGCTATCTAGAAGAGCCATTGAAATAGTGTCTCCTTGGGAACCCCAGAAAGACAAAAGAAGCTCAAACAGTGGGAAAACTACCCTGAATGATTTGCCATGAATACAAATGCCCAAAGCCTTGGAACTTATCCCCATGACAGTGAGGAGAGGATGCTGGACTTGGAACTTTAGGATTAATTTCTACTTGAATTCCAGTCTTTCTTTGTGCTGAGTATTCCCTTCTACATCTTTATATCTCCCTTTTTTTAACAATAATATCTGCCCTACACTTAACTCCACCATTGTATTAGAAGCAAAGTGTGTTTACGTTTTTAAGCTCAAAACTGGCTCAAGGAAATCTTGCGGAAGAGGGGGCGGAAAGAATGTCAGAGTTACATGTTGGTTCGAGACATTTATCATGCTAATAACTGAGGGCTAACTCCACAATGCACGACCCATTTTCATTAACAAGGAGGGTCTAATGGGAGAGGGTAGATCACAGATGAGCCTAAATAATGGTACCAAACTGCCTGTATTCACTGAAAAGAAAACTAATAAATTAAATTAAAAAAAAAAAAAACTGGAAGGAAGTTGCATTGAACTTCAGATGAAAATTTGGACATGGACTTTTCAATGATTCTGGAAGAAGCTAATGTGTCAGGAACATTATGATCATTATGTGTAGAAGTATTATATATTACATTATAAGAACTTCAGCGTTGGTAACAGGGGAGGAAAGTAGTGGGGGATAGTTTGGGTATACTCTAGATAGTTTTATGCATTGGAAGTTTGGCTTCAGTGTAGCAAAGAAATGATGGGAGTTTTAGAAAATTTATATCCACCTCAGAATCTCTGGCTTCCTATAGTATTATATGATCCTGTCCTCTTATCTATGTTTCCTTCTTTGTGATGCTACATTCCATGAGACATGTCTCAGTGCAGAGCCATGACAGAACCATGAAGAAATGATGGGAGTTTTAGAAAATTTATATCCACCTCAGAATCTCTGGCTTCCTATAGTATTATATGATCCTGTCCTCTTATCTACGTTTCCTTCTTTGTGATGCTACATTCCATGAGACATGTCTCAGTGCAGAGCCATGACAGAACCATGGCTGTGAACCTTCAGAACTGTAAGCTAAACAAACCTTGTTCCTGTGCATTACCCTGTCAGATATTCTTTCAGTAGTGGTGGAAAACAGATGAATACATATGTTCATGATTAGAACAAAAAGGGATAAAGCTGGCATCACCACTTTTAATTCATATAGAACAAAATGTTAAGATAACACATTGGAGCAGTTAGCTAATGTTCCTCAACTGGGATCAGTTGAAAAGATTATAATACACAAAAGAACATGTAATATCTTTAATGTCGAAGTCACAGCTTATGATCAAATGTTGCTATTACTATATGAACTATATACTTTAGGAGAAGAAATAGAAATTATGGTTTCCATGTAAAACTTCCTAAATTTTGAGGTCTATAAGTAAATTCAATTTCTTTTATGGACCAAGTCTAACATTTGTGACTTTTATACCAAAATACAATTTGGCATATAACATAAAGTAAAGAATGATTGATTCCCTTTTATAATCCTAGACAATTTTATAAAAGTGCTAGCTAAGGCTAATTGAATACCATTTAAATTTAAGTAAATCATAATGTAGGATTTTAAATTCATTTTTATAAAATTTGAATAAATTAATTAAAGAAAGAAAAAATAATATAGAGTGACCTATGATCTCCCCCTAATAGGAATTTGTGCAATATGAGTTGTAAGCTGAAATATTATATCTATGATTTAAACAGTCATAGATATTCTTTTAATAAAAGAAGAAACAGTAAACATTCCTTTATATACAACAATATCAGCACAACTGGCAGAAAACTTGATAAAGATAATAGATTCCAATATAGGAATATTAATAATATATATCTTCTATAGAAATTTAACTAGATAAGAAACTTTTACATTAATGAACTAATGTGTCTTTTTTTTTTTTGATGTTTTATAGAGATAGGGTCTCACTCTATAGTGCAGACTGACTAGGAACTCACTCTGTAGTTCCAGGCTAGTCTCAAACTCACAATGATCCTTCTACTTCTCTGCCTCCCAAGTGCTGGAACTAAAGGTGTGCCACCATACCCAGTGTCATAAAGGTTTTTCATATATAACAATCTAGAATGATATGAATCAATTTTCTATCATGTCTGTGTATATGGATTTCATGTTCATTAATGAGAAGTTAATATTTGCTCAAGATATGCCTAATCATGGAAAATTATGAGCCTGGGGGTGAGCTCCTGGAACATGAAGAACTCAACACCTTCTACAAAGATTTGCTGGTGCAATAAGCATGTTCCAAAACAAGATGTTTGAGTCAAAACTCCTCATCTGCCTTATGCCGAGAATAACAAACATTTTTCTGTTCAGCCTAAGCTTCCCATTACAGTCAGGTTCACATTACTGGTAGAAATTACCTGACCAAGAGCAACTTATGGGAAAAACAAAGAGGTTTATTTTGGCTTATAGATTCTAGGGGGAAGCTCCATGATGGTAGGACAAATGATGGCATGATCAGAGGGTGCACATCACCCACTAGCCAACATAAGGTAGACAATAGCAACAGGAGAGTGTGCCAAACACTGGAAGCTGGCTATAACACCCTAAAGCCCATCCCCAACAATACACTGCCTCCAGGAGGTGTTAATTTCTAATTCTCCATTAGCTGGGAACCTAGCATTCAGAACACCTGGGTGACACCTGAATCAAACCACCACATTCCACCCCTGGCCAAAATAAACTGATAACCATACATGATGTAAAATGCAATGCATTCATCCAACTTTAAAAGTCCCCATAGTTTTTATGAATTACAATGATATCCATACATCTCCATAGTCCAAGATCTTTTAATTGAGCCATAATACCAAAAAATAACCTCAAAAAACCCATAACATTCACACCGCAAAGGATGGCATTGGGCATAGCAAAGAAATACTCAAGCAATACATGATTTAAAACAACCAGGGCAAATATCAAACTCTGAGTTCCAAGTCTATCAACTCTAATTAGTGACAAATCTCCAAGTCTGATAATTCTAACCAGCAACAAGTCTCTATATTCCACACCTCCAGCTAGGCTACTCACAGTCCTGGCAATCTTCATTGGGGCTGGCAGCTTTCCTTAGGAGCCCTCTCATGCTCCTGGAAGCTCCACTGGGTTTTCACTGCAATCCGAGGTTCATCAGTATGGCTCCATTGGGTCTCCATGAAGCCATACAACAAACCTGCTTCACACTGCCCATGGCCATTTCCAAAACAAAAGACCATGTTGCAAACTCAATGACCCTTTCTTTCCTGCATTTCTTATACCATACCAAGTAGGGTGCCAATTTGTTAATCCGGGGGGGGGGGGAAGTAAAGCAGATTTTAAAGAACAGGACATTCCTTGAATACTTAAGCCCCTTCAAAAGAGTCTCCATTCTTCCTATTGCACCAGTGCAGATCAGATGGCCCAATCTCAAAGTTTATAATTTCTCAATTGCAGCTGCATAGATAGCAGCTCACTCACAATTTTTTGTTTGCTTGGTTTTCTGTGTCATGTCCCTCTGCTCACATTAGTCCATTGCTATGCAAAGCAACCCTGTACAACTTCTCAGGACAGAGGCATAACAGCAAGCTTCTTATACAAACTGTTAGCCCAGTCCAAGCAAAGCTCTTTCTCACCCTCATAAGCCATCCCTCACAGTCCATAGTTCTTATACTGCATTCAGGTCTTTCAACTCTGACCAGAATAGTCAATTAAGCTGCATTTACAGAACTACAAGGCATGTGTTAGGCCAAGTTTTTAAATCCTTCCACATTCCTTCTGAAAATCATCTCCAAAAGGCCAAAGCCACATAGCCAGGTGTCTAGCAGCAATCCCACTCCCCGTACCACTTTACTGTTGTAGTCAGGTTCTCATTGCTGGCAGGAAACACCTGACCAAGAGCAATTTATGGGAAAAAAAAGAGGTTTATTTTTGCTTACAGTCTCAAGGGGGAAGCTCCATGATGGCAGGAAAAAGGATATGTATGAGCAGAGGCTGGACATCACCCCCTGGCCAACACAAGGTAGACAATAGCAACAGGAAAGTGTGCCAAACACTGGCAAGGGGAAACTGGCTATAATACCCATAAGCCCACACCCACAATACACTCTCTCCAGGAGGCATTAATTCCCAAATCTCCATCAGCTGGGAACCTAGCATTCTGAACACCTAAGTTTATGGGGGACACCTGAATCAAACCACCACTCTGCCCATAATTTTTATGACCTTAAACTCTTAATAAAAGCTGTAAGTAAAGTCAATTTGGGGCTTCACTTCAGTGGAGCCCCATGGCCCTTCTCCAAAGTCTGTCTTAAGTGTTGTGTGGATATTTAACATCTTCTCAGATGTCCTGGACTATACCAATGTGTGCATGTTTTGTATGTACACACTGTACATACGAAATATTTACCTAATATTTTTTGTACATACAAATAGCTTTTTATTGGTAAATTTGTTTCTTTCTGCAGTCTACTCTTAGTGCAATTTCTTAGACAAATTGCTTGGTATTTCCATTTTTCTTCTCATTGTATAAATCTTAAATGAGAAAAAAATGTAAAATGTAGCTGAACTTATACCAAACTCTGAAAATAAATACTTGATAAGGGATAAACTAGCAAACCAGTTGAGAATTTGGAAGATTTTTTTTTTATTTCTTTACTTTCAATAGGGAGAATCATATAAACTGAGAGTTCTGTCATATTACTAAAGGCAGCTCATAAATACGAAGGCAAAACTTTGCATTCAGCATAAAATGGAATTGAACTAAAGTCATGTATTAGCAACACCATTTATCAAGTTTCTCTTGCAGGTTCCCAGGGATTATAGTGAACGGGTGAGAAGAATTAAACAGGAAATGTCTGAGAAGCCAGCCTCTCAGCCAGAGCACTGCTATACAAATTTTCACAAACCCTAGGAGGGAAATACCACTGGAGCATTTATGAACCAAAGGACATGCACCCATCCTCCTGCTATGAGCAAGAGAAGCAGCCTAGATTCTGCTGTCAGTCATGAGTCTGAGGTTTATCTTAGCTACAGGCCTGGATGCATAGGCACATGACAGCACTCCTCCATTTTCTTTTGGCCTTGCCTGGACTTTCAATGTGCCTTAAAATGAGGGGGAAAGCTAAGTAGCAGTTAAAATCCACTACACTTACATAACAGCTAAGTTTTCAAAACATGCAGCTACCACAAAGATTTGTCATGAGAAGACCAACACTAGGGTCTTTGAAGTTGAGGATGAATAACTAAGTAGTTATCTATTTAGCCTAGGAAAATATTACCTTACTTGGATATTTCTCCAATAGACTTATTGTTATTCCTTATTGTGTAGAAAATTCCCCTGAATTAAAATATTCATTCCTAAAGGGAGGAGGGAGATTCACGAGACCAAGCCTGGGAAAACTGAACTTAAAAGGACACAAAACCCCTTCCTAATGTTAAATGGTGAATAAATAATTGTTGAGGGGCATATTCTGACTGAAAGCATTCTCTCATTTGGGGAAGTCAACAAGTCTAGGTAAAAGGTTTCAAGACCCTTCTCTAAGGTTACATAAAGGTCATGTGACTGCTTGGGGAGAGACCTCCTGGCTAGCCAAGCTGCCTCCAAATCATGCAGTGAGCTCTTGAGATGCAGCTCCTATGAGTCATTGCCCATGTTGTGGGGAGCTTTTTCATGATGCATCTACCTTTAAATCACCCATGCTGTGGGGTTCCCCAGAGGGGTCCCCGCTCAGGGCTGTGTACGCGACCCCAAAAACACTCACGCAGGACGCTCTCAATGCAAACCGCACGAGGTTTATTGATTCCGATGCATCGGGGCTCGACACAAATTTCCTCTCGCAGGAAGAAAGGTGAAGAGCCCCTAGCCACGTGTTTGGTCAGCTTATAAAGGCTGAAAACCATAGGTATGCAGAGTCATAGGGGCTTTTCAGCCGTGGGTTCCCCTGATTGGGTGGGGCCCATGAGGTGGGCTCGTGAGGGTCCCTCTGATTGGGTAGGGCGTACAAAGGGCCAGGTCCTCATGGTATACTTTTTACAAAATGGAGGTAGTTGCATACTTTTTACAAAATGGAGGTAGTTGCAAAATGGCAGTTCTGTGATTCAGTGCAGTAGCAAGCAAGCCATATTACAGAAGCTTAAAAAGGCAAGTTAGCAAAGCATCTAGAAAACAGTGCAGTAGAAATAGGGCAACTTTTATCCTTTCATTTCCCCCTTTTCTTTGTCATAATTCCAATCATGGAATTTCAGTTTCTGCAAGAGACTGGTACTGTTGTTTAAGTATCATGACTTGGACGGTGCTAATCCTTTCTCTAATAAAGGTAACTAATCTATTTATTATGCATGGACCAAAGGTGAAGAGGAGAATTAAGATGATGAGTGGCCCTAGCAAGGTGGAGATCAAAGTAGTCATCCAGGGGGACCTGGTGAACCAAGATTCATACCAAGACTGGTTTTGCTGGTGAAAGGCCCAAGAATTCAGAAGCTCAGAAATACTATCACGCTCCAAAGGGAGCTTAAGTGGGCCCCCTGCATATCTCAAACTCCAGGCTTTACTCTCTGTTAGAAGCAAGTAAAGAATCCCTCTTCTCATTATATCAGAGCCCACTCCTAATATAAAACTAGGTAGAAAGGGCATGAGATAGCCCTCAAGGATGGGAAATGAGTAATAAAGTAAACCACTTATTTAGTTTCTGTAAATAGCCTGCACCATAAGCCTTAATAGCCCACACTGTAAGCCTTAGTAGCCTTAATAGCCCACACTGTAAGCCTTAGTAACTTGCACCATAAGCTGTAGCAGCCTGCCTCAGACCACCAAGGCCATAGGAGACTGATACCATACTCTGTTACCCCCACCTAAGGAATTGCACAAGTGCTGACCTCCAAGGTCACAGGAGACTGGTACCACACTCTGCTACTCCCACCTAAGTACCTGTGCAAACGCTGACCACCAAGGTCATAAGAGAGTGATTGGTCCATGAGGGGCTTGAGCAAAGTAAACTAATTGGCTTAGAAACTGTGGGGTGGCACAAACTGACTGGCTAACACCCGGAAGGGGCTCCTGATATTAAATAATGATTGGTCTAATACACAGGCTTTGTTAGAAACCCTATAAAAACTGCCCGGTTCCTGCATTTGGGGCTCTGCAGTCCTCTACCCCTGTGAGGTGTACGACTGTGGGCCCCAGCGCACTTGGAATAAAATCCTCTTGCAGTTTGCATCAAGACCACTTCTCGTGAGTGATTTGGGGTGTCGCCTTATCCGGGCCAAGCATGGGGGACCCCCTGCGGGGGTTTTTTCCTACATTGGGGGCTCGTCCGGGATTAAAGGCCCCCCCCACACACACCCGAGAACTGACTTGGAGGTAAGCGGGCCCCTTTGGAATGAGTGTTTGCCGGCCGGTGTTTATGTTCTGAGTATCTGGTTTCTGGGACGCGCGCTTGTGGCTTGGTTTGATTTGCAGCCGTCCTCTAGGGCCTTAAAGGGCCAGGGGACCATGATCAGCAGACGTGCTAGGAGGATCACAGGCTGCCGCCCTGGGGGACGCCCTGGGAGGTGAGGAGACCCAGGGACGCCTGGCAGTCTCTTACTGTCGGTCAGAAGACCAGGTACTGTTATTAGAGCGGAAGCTTCCTCCTCCGCAGCCGTCCGATTCTTTTGCCTGCTTGTGGAAGACGCAGACAGGTCGCTGGTGTCTGGATTTGTTAGTCTCAGTTGTGTGTGTTGTTGTTGTTCTTTGTGTCTTTGTCTATAGTTCTAAGATGGGACAGACGGTGACGACGCCCCTTAGCTTGACTCTTGACCACTGGACTGAAGTTAAATCTAGGGCCCATAATTTTTCAGTTGAGGTTAAAAGGAGACCCTGGCAAATGTTTTGTGCCTCTGAGTGGCCAACTTATGAGGTCGGATGGCCATCAGAAGGAACCTTTAATTCTGAGACTATTCTGGCCATTAAAGATATTATTTTTCAGAATGGACCAGGCTCCCATCCCAACCAAGAGGCTTATATCCTCACCTGGAAGGATTTGGTGGACAACCCCCCGCCATGGGTCAGGCTGTGGCTGAATAAACCCAGGAACTCAAGCTCCAGAGTCCTGACTCTTGAAAATGAAAAAAAAACCCCTCTCCTCCCCCTTGCATCTACCCTGAGATCGAGGAACCTCCAGCTTGGCCGGAGACTCAGCCTGCCCCTCCCCCCCTTACATAGTCCCGGGAGCTGAGGGAGGGCCTCTCGCCCCTCCCGAAGTTCCGCCCTCCACCCTTCCCACACCTCCGCCTCTCGCCCCTCCCATGCCTCTGCCCCTTGCCCCTCCCGAAGCTCTGCGCTCTGGCGTGACTGCTCCACCCCTTGCCCCTCCCGAAACTCCGCCCTCCACCCTTCCCAACCCTCCACCCCCCTTCCTCCCAGAGCCTCCGCCCCCAGGCTTGCCCAGGCTTCCTTCCTCTGCCCCTCCCGAGCTCCTGGAAATGGGAGGGCCAGCTGCAAGGACGCGGAGCCGGAGAGATGCTACCCCGGAGGGAGCAAATGGAATTGTAACACTGCCGCTACGTGAGGCAGGTCCTCACATGCTGGGGGGCCAACTACAACCCCTCCAATATTGGCCTTTTTCCTCTGCAGATCTTTATAACTGGAAAGCTAACCATCCCCCTTTTTCAGAGGAACCCCAACGCCTCACGAGGCTGATGGAATCTCTTATGTTTTCTCATCAGCCCACCTGGGATGATTGCCAACAGTTGTTGCAGACACTCTTCACAACCGAGGAAAGAGAGAGAATTTTAATAGAGGCCAGAAAAAATGTCCCTGGGGCCGACGGGTGGCCCACGCAGCTGCAGCATGAGATAGACATGGGGTTCCCTCTGACTCGCACTGTTTGGGACCACAATACGGCTGAAGGTAGGGAGAGCTTAAAAATCTATCGCCAGGCTCTGGTGGCAGGTCTCCGAGGTGCTTCCAGAAGGCCCACCAATTTGGCCAAGGTAAGAGAGGTGATGCAGGGGCCAACGGAGTCTCCCTCAGTGTTTCTTGAGAGGCTCATGGAAACATTTAGGAGGTTCACACCCTTTGATCCCACCTCTGAGATTCAAAAAGGCTCAGTAACATTAGCTTTCATAGGACAGTCAGCTCCTGATATCAGAAAGAAACTTCAGAGATTGGAGGGATTACAGGAAGCTGACTTGCGTGATTTAGTAAAAGAGGCCGAAAAGGTATATTACAAAAGGAAGACAGAAGAGGAAAAGGAGCAAAGGAAAGAAAGAGAGAGAGAAGAACGTGAGGAGAGACGTGAGAAAGAGAGAGAAGAAAGGGAGGATAGGCGCAATAGACGACAAGAGAAAAATCTGACCAGGATCCTGGCCACAGTGGTAGAAAAAAAAGAAGAAAAGGAGAAAAATTTTCAAAAGTTTAGGACAGGCCCTAGGCAGATAGGGAACCTGGGCAACAGGACCCAACTTGATAGAGATCAATGTGTCTATTGCAAGGAGAAAGGGCACTGGGCAAGAGACTGCCCTAAGAAGAACAGCAAAAGACCTAGGGTCCTAACCCTTGGAGAAGATGAAGTCTAGGGAGGACGGGGCTCGGAGCCCCTCCCCGAGCCCAGGGTAACTCTGAAGGTGGAGGGGAAGCCAGTCAAATTTCTCGTGGACACTGGCGCTGAACATTCAGTGCTTTTGGAACCAATGGGAGGGCTAAAAGATAAGAAATCCTGGGTTCTGGGTGCTACTGGACAACGGCAATATTCATGGACTACCCGAAGAACCGTTGACCTGGGAGTGGGACGGGTAACCCACTCATTCTTAGTCATTCCTGAATGTCCAGCACCCCTCCTTGGAAGGGACCTATTAACCAAGATGGGTGTTCAAATTTCCTTCAAATCAGAAAAACCAGAAGTGTCTGTTGGAGGTCGACCCATCACCGTGTTGACCCTCCAGCTAGATGATGGATATTGATTATACTCTTCCCCGGTAGAGCCTGATCAAGACCTAAAGCCCTGGTTAGAACAATTTCCCCAAGCCTGGGCAGAAACTGCGGGCATGGGCTTGGCGAAACGAGTACCCCCACAGGTCATTCAACTAAAAGCCAGTGCTACACCAGTATCAGTCAAACAATATCCCATGAGCCGAGAGGCCCGAGAAGGAATTCGGCCCCATATCCTAAGACTGATTCAACAAGGTATTCTGGTATCGGTTCAGTCCCCCTGGAACATTCCCTTACTGCCAGTTAGAAAACCTGGAACCAATGATTACCGCCCAGTACAGGATTTGAGAGAAGTCAATAAGAGAGTACAGGACATACATCCAACTGTCCCAAACCCTTACAACCTCCTTAGTGCCCTCCCACCAGAGCGGATTTGGTATACAGTGTTGGATCTAAAAGATGCTTTCTTCTGCCTAAGATTACGTTTGGACAGCCAACCTCTTTTTGCCTTTGAATGGAGAGACCCAGATACAGGAAGGACTGGGCAGCTCACCTGGACCCGGTTGCCCCAGGGATTCAAGAACTCCCCAACCATCTTTGATGAAGCCCTACACAGGGACCTAGCCAATTTTAGAGTTCAACACCCACAGGTAACCCTCCTTCAATATGTTGATGACTTACTCCTGGCAGGAGCTACCCAACAGGACTGTTTAAAAGGTACAAAAGCATTACTGCTGGAGCTGACTGACCTTGGTTACTGAGCCTCGGCTAAGAAGGCCCAAATATGCAAAAGAGAGGTAACATATTTGGGGTACTCCTTGAGGGATGGACAAAGATGGCTGACAGAGACACGAAAGAGGACCGTAGTACAAATACCGGTCCCAACTACGGCCAGACAAGTTAGAGAGTTCCTGGAGACAGCTGGGTTCTGCAGACTATGTATCCCAGGGTTTGCAACCCTAGCTGCCCCTCTCTATCCACTAACTAAAGAGAAAGGAAAATTCATTTGGACCGCTGAACACCAGGGGGCGTTTGATGCCATCAAAAAGTCACTATTAAGTGCGCCTGCCCTAGCCCTCCCTGATGTGACCAAACCATTTACCCTTTATGTAGATGAGCGTAAGGGGATAGCCCGGGGAGTCCTAACCCAATCCTTAGGGCCATGGAGAAGACCCGTTGCCTACCTATCAAAGAAACTTGACCCTGTGGCTAGTGGATGGCCTATATGTCTAAAAGCCATAGCGGCGGTGTCCACGTTGATTAAGGATGCTGATAAACTAACTCTAGGGCAGAAGATAACTGTCATTGCCCCCCATGCCCTGGAGAGCATTATCCGGCAGCCCCCAGACCGATGGATGACTAACGCCTGTATGACTCACTACCAGAGCCTGCTCCTCACCAACAGGATAACGTTTGCCCCTCCTGCCATCCTCAACCCCGCTACTCTTCTGCCTGAAGAAACTCATGAGACAGTGACTCATGACTGTCATCAACTGCTGGTTGAGGAAACTGGGATCCAAAAGGATCTCACAGATGTCCCACTGACTGGAGGAACATTAACCTGGTTCACGGATGGAAGCAGTTACATTGTAGAAGATAAGAGGATGGCTGGGGCGGCAATAGTAGACGGGACACGAACAATCTGGGCCAGCAGCCTGCCAGAAGGGACTTCAGCACAAAAAGCTGAGCTCATAGCCCTCACACAGGCCTTACGACTAGCTGAAGGAAAGTCTGTGAACATCTACACGGACAGCAGGTACGCTTTTGCCACTGCACACGTGCACGGGGCCATCTACAAACAGAGAGGGCTACTTACTTCAGCAGGGAAAGAAATTAAAAACAAAGAAGAAATTCTAAATTTGCTAGAAGCCCTACATCTACCCAAAAGACTGGCCATTATACATTGCCCTGGCCACCAAAAAGCCAAAGATTTTATCTCCAAAGGAAACCAGATGGCTGACCAAGTGGCCAAGCAGGCTGCCCAGGGGGTCAACCTTCTGCCCATAATTGAGAAGCCAGAGAACCAAAACAGTGAGCAACGATATACCCCAAGTGACTGGCAAGAAGTCAGAAAGTTGGGCCAGTTCTCTGAAACTCCAGAGGGGGCCTGTTTTACCTCAGAGGGAAAAGAGATTCTACCTCAAGCAAAGGGACTAGAGTACGTTCAACAAATACACCGCCTAACCCATCTGGGAGCCAAACATCTACAAAAACTGCTGCAGACGTCTCCTTACCATATTCTGAGGTTGCCAGAGATAGCTGGCTTAGTAGTCAAGCATTGTGTACCTTGCCAGATGGTTAATGCTAATCCCTCAAGAATGCCTCCTGGGAAGAGGCTAAGGGGAGACAGCCCAGGTGCTCACTGGGAAGTGGACTTCACTGAGGTAAAACCGGCTAAGTATGGTAATAAGTATTTACTAGTTTTTGTAGACACTTTTTCAGGATGGGTAGAGGCTTATCCTACCAAGAAAGAAACCTCAACCGTGGTGGCTAAGAAAATACTGGAAGAAATTTTCCCAAGATTTGGGATACCCAAGGTAATAGGATCAGACAATGGTCCAGCCTTTGTTGCCCAGGTAAGTCAGGGACTGGCCAAAGTATTGGGGATTGATTGGAAATTACATTGTGCATACAGACCCCAAAGCTCAGGACAGGTAGAAAGGATGAATAGAACCATTAAAGAGACCCTCACCAAATTGACCGCAGAGACTGGCGCTAATGATTGGATAGCTCTCCTACCCTTTGTGCTCTTTAGGGTTAGAAACACACCCGGACAATTTGGACTGACCCCCTATGAATTGCTATATGGGGGGCCTCCTCCACTGGTAGAAATAATCTCTATACATTGTACTGATGTGCCACTTTCCCAGCCTCTGTTCTCTAGGCTCAAGGCGCTTGAGTGGGTGAGACAACGAGCGTGGAAGCGACTCCGGGAGGCTTACTCAGGAGAAGGAGACTTACAGGTCCCACATCACTTCCAGGTGGGAGACTCGGTCTATGTCAGATGTCACTGCGCAGGAACCCTTGAGACTCGGTGGAAGGGCCCCTACCTCATCCTACTGACCACTCCAATGGCCGTGAAAGTTGAAGGAATACCCGCCTGGATCCATGCATCTCACGTCAAGCCTGCTCTGCCACCAGGCCCTGAATGGCAAGCCGAGAGGACAGACAATCCCCTTAAACTCAGGCTTCACCATGTGGCTTCTCCTTCTCCAGCTAGGTGATGCCTCCAATCCCCATGCCCCCCAAACATTGACTTGGCAAGTGCTCTCTCAAACGGGGGACATAATATGGACTGCAACTAGGGAAGCGCCTCCCTGGACTTGGTGGCCTGTCCTGACTCCAGACATTTGTGCCCTGGTAGTCGGGATAGAATTTTGGGATATCCCAGAGCTCACCCCAGAGGAGGTCTCTAGAGAAGTCCACTCTCATGTGGCAAAGCAGGCCCTCACACAAGGGGTCATCTCCCAAGGCCAATACATGGCAGACAACCCGGGGTGCAGCTCTGGGCCAGCCCAACGTAAGATGCAGCATACCCCATTTTATGTCTGCCCCCGAACTTCTAAACGAAGTTGTGGAGGGACAAAAGAGTTCTACTGTAAACACTGGGGTTGTGAAACTACAGGCAATACCTACTGGCACCCAGCTTCCTCCTGGGACCTGATTACTGTGCAGGAAGGATTAGATGGGAAAAAAGCAGTTCCTCTCAGCATCTCTTTCAACCCCCAAGGTCGAGAGTCCCGAGACTGGATAAAAGGAAAAACTAGGGGACTCAGGTTTTATATGACAGGTTGGGATAAGGGCCTAACCTTTACTATACGACTTAAGATAGAGCCTCCCACCCCTAGACCAGTAGGACCTAATAAAGTTCTAGTAGAACAGGGACCCCCTAAAGTGGCATTACCCAAGTTTCCACCCACAGTGGCAGCCAAGACCCATCACATAACGACTGCTAGAACACTCTTGACTAGCCCACTCTCGGAAGCCCCACACGGGACAGGACAGAGGCTTTTTAGCCTAATCCAAGGGGCCTTCCTTGCCATAAATGCCACCAACCCCAACATTACCTCTGCCTGCTGGCTTTGTTTATCCTCAGGACCACCCTACTATGAGGGGATGGCGACTATGGGAGAGTTTAATATAACTAAAGAACATAATAGCCGGTGTTCATTGGGGACCAAAAACAAGTTGACTATCCCCGAGGTCTCAGGAAGGGGGGCATGTATAGGGAAGGCCCCCCCCATCCCACCAACATCTTTGTAATGTTACTCTGACCTATAGTCAGACTTCAGACAACCAATATCTAGTGCCAGGGTATAACAGGTGGTGGGCATGTGATACTGGGCTGACTCCCTGTGTTTCTACTTCAGTTTTTAACCCATCCAAAAATTTCTGTATAATGGTCCAGCTTGTCCCCCGGGTTTACTACCATCCTGAGGAAGTAGTCATCGATGAATATGACTATCATCCCACCCGATCCAAAAGGGAGCCTGTAACCCTTACCCTAGCAGTCATACTTGGCTTAGGGATAGCCACCAGTATGGGCACGGGGACCACAGCCCTGGTCACGGGACCACAACAATTAGAAAGAGGGCTTGGTGAACTACATGCTGTCATAAATGAGGATCTCCAAGCTTTAGAGAAATCTGTTAATAATCTAGAGGAGTCCCTGACCTTCTTATCTGAAGTGGTCTTACAAAACCGGAGGGGATTAGACTTACTATTCCTAAAAGAAGGCGGATTATGTGCAGCCTTAAAGGAAGAATTTTGCTTTTATGTAGATCACTCAGGAGCTATCAGAGACTCCATGAGCAAGCTCAGGGAAAGACTAGAAAAGCGTCAAGGGAGAGGGAAACTGACCAAGGATGGTTTGAAGGATGGTTTAACAAGTCCTCCTGGATGACTACTCTGCTTTCCACCCTGATGGGACCCCTAATGGTTTTGCTCCTGATGCTTTCAGTTGGGCCTTGCATACTTAATAAGATTTTTATTTTTGTTAGAGAACGAGTGAGTGCGGTCCAGATCATGGTACTTAGACAACAATATAAGGGCCTTCAGGGCAGAGAGGAAGATTATGCCTAGTCTTTCCAAGTTCTAGGATTAGAACTATTGACAAGAGAAGAAGTGGGAAATGAAAGGCCCAAGAATTCAGAAGCTCAGAAATACTATCACGCTCCAAAGGGAGCTTAAGCGGACCCCCTGCATATCTCAAACTCCAGGCTTTACTCTCTGTTAGAAGCAAGTAAAGAATCCCTCTTCTCTTATATCAGAGCCCACTCCTAATATAAAACTAGGTAGAAAGGGCATGAGATAGCCCTCAAGGATGGGAAATGAGTAATAAAGTAAACCACTTATTTAGTTTCTGTAAATAGCCTGCACCATGAGCCTTAATAGCCCACACTGTAAGCCTTAGTAGCCTTAATAGCCCACACTGTAAGCCTTAGTAACTTGCACCATAAGCTGTAGCAGCCTGCCTCAGACCACCAAGGCCATAGGAGACTGATACCATACTCTGTTACCCCCACCTAAGGAATTGCACAAGTGCTGACCTCCAAGGTCACAGGAGACTGGTACCACACTCTGCTACTCCCACCTAAGGACCTGCGCAAACGCTGACCACCAAGGTCATAAGAGAGTGATTGGTCCATGAGGGGCTTGAGCAAAGTAAACTAATTGGCTTAGAAACTGTGGGGTGGCACAAACTGACTGGCTAACACCCGGAAGGGGCTCCTGATATTAAATAACGATTGGTCTAATACACAGGCTTTGTTAGAAACCCTATAAAAACTGCCCCGTTCCTGCATTTGGGGCTCTGCAGTCCTCTACCCCTGTGAGGTGTACGACTGTGGGCCCCAGCACGCTTGGAATAAAATCCTCTTGCAGTTTGCATCAAGACTGCTTCTCGTGAGTGATTTGGGGTGTTGCCTTTTCCGGGCAGAGCATGGGGGACCCCCTGCGGGGGTTTTTTCCTACACTGGCTCTCCCGTTTGCGTTGTTCTAGGCTCTCTCGTACTTTCTGCAAGCTGTTTTCTACTAATCCAGTCTTGTCTGCATAGAAGCAGCACTCTTCTTTTAGGGCTGCACAGAGTCCCCCCTGCTGTAAAAATAATAAATCTAGGCCTCTTCTATTCTGTAATACAACCTCTGAAAGTGAAGAAACCAAGTCCTTTAGGTTCTGCATTCCTGACTGCAACTCTTGCAGATCTTTGTCTATTGCTAAGCTAAACTGAGCGTATTGTTGGTTAAAGGTGACAAGGGAAGCTATGCCAGTGCCTGCTCCTGCAACACCCAACCCCGTTATTAAGGCTAATGTAAGGGTAGTTATGGGCTCTCTCTTATTCCTAGAAGGGGTGGAAGGGTCAGAATTCCAGATTCTTTGAAAATCATCAGAATTTCTTATAGCAAGTCTGGGCAGCAAGTTGATAAGCACACAATAGTCCTTTTTCTCTAGAAAAGTTGTTTTTTCTATATAGGTAGTTAACCCTGTGGAGCAAGCGAGGTAGGCGTCCGGGGGGGCTGAAACATATTTATAATTTTGGGAGTCTATGCTGAGAATCTGATTACAGATCTCCTGGAGTGAGGTAGGAGGCAACATACGAGGGCCTACCAGACAGAGTCCTGCTCCAGAGACAAAACTCATAGTGAGTCCCTGAGTGCCAGGTGGGGGCCACCAGCGTAGGCCAGAGGTCTCATTGGTAAATGTTACATTTCCTGAGGCGGCTATCCCTTCATAGAAGGGGGGGCTGGAAGAGTAACAAATCCAACATTCCTTTAGAGTATGGTTGACAGAATTAAAGATCTGAATAGAGGAATTGATCAGAGTTAGGATGAGATCGGCAGAGGAGGGGGACCTTAGGGGAACCGTGGGTCTGAAAAAGGCAGAGGCAGCTGCAGTTGGGGAAGTAGAGGGGAGTGATTGCTGGGGTGGTTCAGGTTGAGCTGGGGATTGTGGGTTATGGAGTACAGGGTTGGGGCCTATACTGGCTTTTTGGGAATCTGGGAGAGTTTTGGTCAGCTTAATCTTAAAAGTTAGGCCGGGGTCCTTCCCTGGCATGTATAAGCGAAGGCCCCACTCAAATCCTCTAAGTCCCCAATCCTTGGTTTTTGCATGCTCAGTGAAAGAGATAGATATCGGGTTACACCATTGTCGGCAAGCAGGTTCAGTTGACCATCCAGGGGAAGTGAGGGAGAATTTAGATGGGATTTTTCTTTTAACAGTAATATAATCCCATTTAGAAGAAGGCTTCCAATATGCGTCCCCAGTGGTCTCACATCCCCAAGAGGCACAGAAATAATCAGAGGAATATCCACATTTTAAGTTTAAGGTCCAGTCTCTGTGGGTCCCTGGACAGACATATATGGGGGCCATGTTGAGTTGCGTGCGTCTGGTCTGGCTGTCACATCCAGGAAGGGAGGAGGACTCAAGGGGAGAGTGGGAATTTATGGGTGTGGCCTGGGGAAAAAAGTAGTCAGGGGTGCCCCAGGATGAGTCCGCCCCCAAAGCTAGTTTACAAAGGTCTACTTCTAAGTTTGGCCAGGGGATAGATGTTGACAGTTGGGATGTGGAGTTAGCAACATCTCCCGCTTGACTAATGATTTGCCAGGTGTAATTGTAAAGCTGATAGGGTTAAGAGGATAGAGAGCAAGGTAACAATATGGTTAACATTGCCCAAACCTTAAGAAATTTCATCGTGGCTGACAGAGACACGGCGAAGGTGCAGTTTAAGGGGGTTATCAGTCCTTGTCAGTTGCTAGCGGGGGTCAGGTGACGGAGCTGGTTTCACGTGAGATGCATGGATCCAGACAGCTATCCCATCTACCTTCACGGCGGTGGGTGTCGTCAGGAGTACCATAAAGGGCCCCTTCCAACGAGGTTCGAGGTTTGAGGGTCGGTGTCGCCTCACATAGACTGAGTCCCCCGGCTGGTATGAATGCAGGGCTGGGTCCTTAGCAGGCAGATAGCTCTCTTTCAGTTTTGGCCATAAGTCATTTGGAGGATATATAGTGCCTGGAGCCTGTGGTTCAGATCAGAGGAAGAAATTATATCTGGGCTCTGCATTAACAATTTATTAAGTGGGGTTGGGACACCAAATAAAATCTCAAAAGGAATTAGGTTAAACTTGTAAAGGGTGTTGTGAACTCGGAAGAGGGCCCACGGAAGGAGCATTGCCCAATCTGTACAGCCAGTCTCTAAGGACAATTTAGTTATGGTCTCTTTTAATGTTCTATTCATTCTTTCTACCTGCCCTGAGCTCTGGGGTCTATAAGCACAATGTAATTTCCAATTAATCCCCAAAGTTTTGGCCACCTCCTGACTTACCTGGGCAACAAAGGCAGGACCGTTGTCTGAGCCTATTACCTGAGGTATCCCATATCTGGGGATGATTTCTTCTAAAAGTTTTTTGGTTACCATTGTGGCAGTCTCTTTCTTAGTGGGATAGGCTTCCACCCATCCAGAGAATGTGTCTATAAAAACTAGAAGATATTTATTCCCATAGCGAGCAGGTTTCAGCTCGGTGAAATCAGTCTCCCAATATAAGCCTGGTCGATCTCCGCGAAGTCTCTTTCCAGGGTCCATCTGGGAGGTCTGGGCATTTACTTTTTGACATGGGATGCATTGTTTTACCAGCTTCTCAGCCATTTCTTTGAGTCCTATTATGTGATAATCAGTCTTTTTGAGAGTTTCTATTAATTTTCTAGCTCCAAAATGAGTTAGCCTATGTAGCTGTTGCAGAGTGGATTCTGCTTGTTGTCTAGGTAGGATATGTTTCCCTTCTTCTGTCTCCCATCTTTGGGTGTCCTTATTAAATTTCTTTTGTATCCTAGTCATATCTTTTAGGTCCTGTTCAGTATATTCTGAAGGCTGTAACTTTGGGAGGCCAGTTTCTTTTTCAACTAAGGGGAGCAGATACGCTCCTTGAGCAACCTTTTTGGCCTCTACATCAGCCATCCTGTTCCCTCTTGCCACTAGAGAGTTTCCTTTCTGGTTCCCCAGACAATGGACTATGGCCAGCTTGGTCGGCCGATGCAGGGCATCGAGTAAATCTAAAATTTCTTGTTTGTTTTTGATTTCTTTTCCTGCAGAGGTTAATAATCCTCTCTGCTGGTATATGGCACCATGCACATGTGCAGTTGCAAAAGCATACCGGCTGTCTGTATATATGGTAGCTTTTTTCCCTTCTGCCATATTTAAGGCCTGGGTTAATGCAATTAGTTCGGCCTTCTGGGCTGAAGTCCCTTCAGGCAGTTTGTTAGCCCAGATCACCCTGTCTCCGTCAACAATTGCCGCCCCCGCCATCCGCTTACCTTCAAGGAGGTAGCTACTGCCATCAGTGAACCAGGTTACCTTGGCATCTGGTAGTGGCTGGTCCATCAGATCAGGTCTCATTCTGGAAACCTCAGCCAAGATGTCCCCACAGCTGTGGATTACTGTGGAGTCGGGGTCTGACCAGAGGGTAGCCGGATTTAGTTGAGTGGGGGGTAGAAACTTGACTCTATCCGAGTTAAGGAGGAGACTCTGGTAGTGGGTGATTCGGGCATTTGAGAGCCATCGGTCTGGAGGCTGGCGGATGACACTGTCCAGTGCATGGGATGCGATGACTGTGACAGTCTGCCCCAGAGTTAATTTATCAGCATCCTTCAAAAGTAAAGCCACGGCGGCAATAATCTTAAGGCAATGGGGCCACCCAGCGGCCACAGGATCCAACTTTTTCGATAAATAGGCCACTGGCTTTCACCAGGGCCCTAGTTTCTGGGTCAGTACCCCTTTTGCAATGCCTTTCTGCTCATGTATATACAAGTAAAACGGCTTGGAGGTGTCGGGAAGGGAGAGAGCAGGTGCCTTTAAGAGGGCACACTTGATGTCATCAAAAGCCTGTTGTTGTTCCTCTCCCCATTGGAAAACTGCAGACGTCTTAGTCAAGAGGTAGAGGGGGGCTGCCAGGGCGGCGAACCCTGGTATCCACAGTCTACAAAATCCTGCAGATCCCAGGAATTCCCGTACTAGCCTGGCATTTGCAGGCACTGGGATCTGTTCCACAGCCTGTTTACGTGCTTTCGTCAGCCATCTCCGCCCTCCTTTTAGAGAGTACCCCAGGTATGTTACTTGCCTTTTGCAGAGTTGGGCCTTCTTCGCCGAGGCGCGGTAACCCAGGCAGGCCAGTTCCTCTAATAGTGCCTTTGTCCCCTGTTCACATTCAGTTTGGGTTCCAGCCACGAGGAGTAAGTCGTCAACGTATTGGAGGAGAGTTACCTGGGGGTTTGAGGTTCGGAAGGAGGCCAGGTCCTGGTGAAATGCCTCGTCAAAGATCGTGGGTGAATTTTTGAATCCTTGAGGCAGCCTATTCCAAGTCAACTGTCCAGAGATTCTGGAGTCTGGGTCCTTCCATTAAAAGGCAAAGATAGGTTGACTTTTTTCATTCAGTGGCAAACAGAAAAAAGCATCTTTCAGGTCCAAGACTGTGTACCAGTCTCGGTCTGGAGGTAGTGAACTCAGGAGGTTACAGGGGTTAGGCACGGTTGGGTGTAGGTCTTCAACCCTCTTATTAACCTCCCTTAAGTCCTGAACTGGGCGATAGTCATTGGTATTTGGCTTGCGCACTGGTAGCAAAGGGGTATTCCAGGGAGATTGGCACCTTCTTAGGACTCCTAATTCTAAGAGCCTCATTATGTGAGGTTTTTTTCCTTCTCTGGCCTCCTGACTCTTGGGGTATTGACGTACCGAGACAGGTGTTGCGGAAGCCTTTAGATCAACAATTATTGGTGGTTGATGGGTGGCCAATCCCATCCTGGCAGTCTCGGCCCATGCTCCCGGGACTTTGGTGAGCCATTTGTCAATGTCTGCATTGGTCTGATGCCTTTCAACTAGCCTATGTTCATCTTCTAGTTTCATAGTTAAAACATGGATAATTTCCCCATGTTGGTCAGTCACTTGGGGGCCCTTCTTTGTGAAGGTAATGTGGGCTCCTATTTTTGTTAATAAGTCCCGTCCCAATAAGGGAGCAGGGCAGCCTGGAATCACGAGGAACGAGTGGGATACCCGGCCCACGCCTAGGTCCACCGTTCTTCGGGTAGTCCATGAAAATTGTTGATTTCCAGTAGCCCCGAGCACCCATGATTTCTTGTTAGAAAGGGGTCCTTCTGGTTTCAGTAGGACTGAGTGCTGGGCGCCAGTGTCCACTAGGAACTGGATGGGTTTCCCCTCCACCTTCAAAGTTACCCTAGGCTCGGGGAGGGGATCCGAGCCCCGTCCCCCTCATTCATCATCTTCTAGGGTCAGAACCTCTTTTGGTTTCTTTTGGGGGCAGTCCTTAATCCAGTGTCCCTTCTCTTTGCAATAGGCACATTGGTCCTTTTCTAATTGGCGCCTGTTGCCCAGGTTTTGCTTCTGCCTAGTATCCCTAGGTCTGCCTGCATCTTTTCTATTCTGGATTATGGCGGCCAGAATTCGAGTCATGTTTTTCTCATGCCTCTTATCACGTTTATGGTCCCTTTCTTCCTGTTCTTTTGCCCTTCTCTCTTCTTTTTCCTCTTCAGTTTCTCTTTTATTATAAACCTTTTCTGCTTCCTTAACTAAGTCTGACAGAGTATAGCGGCTTAACCCATCTAGTCTTTGTAATTTCCTTCTGATATCTGGTGCTGACTGATCTACAAAATACATCAGCACTGAAACCCTTTGTTCCTCCACCATAGGATCAAAGTGCGTATATCTATGATAGGCCTCCATGAGGCGCTCGAGGAACACAGAGGGGACGTCATTAGGTCCCTGAATGACTTCCCTTACCTTGGCCAAATTGGTAGGGCGTCTTGCAGCCCCGCAGAGACCAGCCACCAGAGCCTGGCGATAGATTCGGAGATGCTCCCTACCGTCAGGGGTGTTGAAGTCCCAGTTGGGTCTGATCAGGGGGAACCCGTCATCTATAACGTTCTGGAGTTGGGTTGGGCGCCTGTCGTCACCAGGGACGTTCTTTCTGGCCTCCAACAGGATACGTTCCCTCTCCTCGGTCGTGAAGAGGGTCTGGAGTAACTGCTGGCAATCATCCCATGTGGGCTGGTGGGAGAAAACTAGGGATTCCATGCGTGCAGTTAATTTTGAGGGGTACTCCAAGAAGGGAGGGTGGTTGGCCTTCCAATTATAAAGGTCTGCGGAGGAGAAAGGCCAATATTGTAGGGGTGGCAGAGGTCTCTGAGTTGGGTCATCCCCTGGTCCTAAAGGGGGTGGGGGTCCTATAGCCCTGAGTGGTAGGGCAACGGTAGTATCAGGAGACAGAGCTCGCCTACTCCGGGTCCCCGTGGCTGGGCCCCCTTGTGTCCCTTCTTGTGAGGGGGCAGGAAGAGGAGCTGTGGGGGTGTGGGTTGGCGGGTAGGGTGGTGGTGAATCCAGGAGGAGCTCCGTCTGAATGTCCATCTGAATGTCTTCTTTTCCTTCCCGGGGGGTCCTGCAACGAGAACTTTTGAATCCCCCGAGGGGCTACTGTTAGTGGGTTTGGGAGGAATCCAGGGCTTCAACCAGGAAGGCGGGTTTTGGACAAGATCCAGCCAAGTAAAAATGTAAGGCATTTGGTCGGGGTGGCCTCCGGGCTCCTGCAAGATGATCCGTTTAACAGCCTGAATAAGATCTGGGTTGAAGGTCCCTCCTCGGGGCCATCCAACATTAAACATAGTCCATTCTCCCTCACATAGAGTTTGCCATTTTCCTTTCTTTATTTCAACAGATAAACTATGAGCTCGGCTCTTAACATCAGTGCAGTGAGCTAAAGTCAAGTCCAAAGGGGTTGAGATAGTCTGTCCCATGTTAGAAGGGGAATAAAAGAGATAGGAGAACAAAAGGATCTGGAGAACACCGAGAGCAAAGAGACAAAGGCAGCCTGATCGCTGCTCGAGTAAAAACGAAACTGAAGCAGATGGCAGCAAGCAGGACCCAGATGATGCTTCCCGACAGAGGCGAACTCAATCTGAGTTCTTCAGATAGGAGACAGAAAAACCTGTCTCCTGGGGGCAATCAGGAGCGTCCTCCAGATTGCTGGGTGGTGGTCCTCAGGCCTGTCAGCCCCGACTCAGAGCACCCAAAGGGAAGGCATCCAGATACTGAAACCAGTTGAAATTGAGAATTTTTCCAGAGGACAGAGATAAAAGTACAGACGTACACAGACAAGACAGGAGGTGCCTCTTACCTCTGAGGGGTCCTAGATGAGGTCTGGGGTCTTGTAGAAATTCCCGGCCAATGCACCAAATGTGGGGTTCCCCAGAGGGGTCCCCACTCAGGGCTGTCTACGCGACCCCAATAACACTCACACAGGACACTCTCAATGCAAACTGCACGAGGTTTATTGATTCCAATGCATCGGGGCTCGACACAAATTTCCTCTCGCAGGAAGAAAGGTGAAGAGCCCCTAGCCACGTGTTTGGTCAGCTTATAAAGGCTGAAAACCATAGGTATGCAAAGTCATCGGGGCTTTTCAGCCGTGGGTTCCCCTGATTGGGTGGGGCCCATGAGGTGGGCTCGTGAGGGTCCCTCTGATTGGGTAGGGCGTACAAAGGGCCAGGTCCTCATGGTATACTTTTTACAAAATGGAGGTAGTTGCATACTTTTTACAAAATGGAGGTAGTTGCAAAATGGCAGTTCTGTGATTCAGTGCAGTAGCAAGCAAGCCATATTACAGAAGCTTAAAAAGGCAAGTTAGCAAAGCATCTAGAAAACAGGGCAGCAGAAATAGGGCAACTTTTATCCTTTCAATGCAACCCTTCACCCAAGCTCAACAGGTAGACCCAATAGAATCACTAGTTCACCAAAGCTGGCTTGGGTACAATTGTGCTTTGGTCTGTCATCTGAACTATATCTGTGGTGAACAGATGTGTTTTCATATCTCCCCAGGAAAAGTTTCATGTATGTGGACATAGAATTATAAAGTAGAATAAGTAAAACTTTAAAATTAACTATTTCCTTAATCTATTCCTTTAATACTGGCAAACTTAAGCTTTGTGTCAATTTTAATGTGAATCAAAAATTTTACATTTATATTTTTAAATATTTATATTGAAAATAAATATGATAAAGAGAAAAACATAAGCAATGGATGAGAATTAAAAGCTTAACAAGCAATCAAAATAAATTAAAGAATTTCCCCCAAATGAAAAATTTCTAATAAAAAATTAATGGATTTTGATAGGAAAAAAAATCTTAATGTCATATAACAAAAGAAATTGAAGAAAAATGGACTAATAGATAACAAAGAAATCAAACTAAAACAGAATTCAAAACATTTTGAATTAATTTCATAAAAGGTGAGAGCAACATAGTAGTTACTAAAGGCTGAATGAAGCAAGGGCTGGGTGGGGAAGATTGGTCAATGGCAATACAATAGAATTACACAGAGCAAGTTTTACTATGTTAGAACATAAGAAGTTGATGATAGGTGATAATGTGTGTCAAAAACTAAAATAAATAATTTTGAAAGTTTTACTAAGAAGAAATGGGGCTAGAAAGATGACTTACTGGTTACATGACTTAAGGGCATGTGCCTGTGAAACTTAAGGTCTCACGTTCAATTTTCTAGGTCTCACATAAGCCAGATGCACAGGTGCCACAGTTTTTTAAAGAGAAGAAATGATAAGTATTTAAGCAGATATAAGTAATTTAGACATTAAACAATATATGTGTAGATCTATCATATTATCCACGGATACATAAAATTTGTCTTTATGTCTTATTTTGAAATAATTTAGTTTTGAAAACACTTTCTAAAGGTAACTTTTAAGAGAGAACACAGAACTATGCTGGAGAGATGGCTTAGTGGTTAAGGTGCTTGCCTGTGAAGTGTAAGGATTTAGATTCAATTCCCCCGTACCCACTTAAGCCACATACACAAGGTGGCACATGTGTCTGGAATATGTGTGCAGTGGTTGTAGGCCATGACTTTGTCCATTCTCTCTCTCTCTCTAATAAATAAATAAATAAAAATCTTTTAAGAAAAGTACACAGAATTAAGGAAAATATTATTTTGTATACTAAGCAAGGGTTAGGAAAAATATTGCTAGCCAAAAATCATATAAACAACAAGAATGAATTTAAGAGCAATTTAAAAAAACACCATTATCATTGATTTGTGACATGTATTATATTTTACAAATTTACATAGTCTCTGCCTAATAAAGTCCTTATGATACTGGAAAATATTTCCTATAGGTTTTAAACAGACTCAGAGACATAGCCCAAGGCACAAAATGAATATATGACATATTCAGTATTGGGAGTACTCCTTTAAAAATAAGTTATTTTAACTATCATATAACGAAGGTGGAAGGAGGGCTTGATTATACACAAAATTTTGATAGTTAATATCAAACCTACTTTATGTTTGTATTAACATTTTTATTATACAAATATATAAACTTAATCTATGACCATACCACCCTGAATTCATTCACTCTCATCAGATATATGTATTTAAATGTATTGTTAAGAGGTTTCACATAATCTAACTTTCTTTAAGGTATCACACTTAGAAATTTAGGCAAATGGACACTGACCTCTCATGTATCATAAGCCACAAATAGTACTCATCTCTCGATTTTTATATTTGATTGCAGGGAATTGCTCTTCCTACAGTGGGAATAATAAAGCAGCATCAAAATTATCTTTCTTAAATTTACATTTTTAACAAAACTATGCACAAGTGGACTCCCTCTATTAAATTTGTATTGAATACTGATTTGGGATTATAGAAGCCACAGTACATAAGAAATGCGACATTGTGGGCTGGAGAGATGGCTTAGTGGTTAAGCGCTTGCCTGTGAAGCCTAAGGACCCTGGTTCGAGGCTCGGTTCCCCAGGTCCCACGTTAACCAGATGTACAAGGGGCGCACGTGTCTGGAGTTCGTTTGCAGAGGCTGGAAGCCCTGGCGCGCCCATTCTCTCTCTCTCCCTCTATCTGTCTTTCTCTCTGTGTCTGTTGCTCTTAAATAAATTAAAAAAAAAAAAAAGAAAGAAAGAAATGTGACATTGCATGCTTCGTTAGAACATGGGGCTTCTTGAGAAAGTACTATTTAGGGACTGGGAAGAAGACTGCCTCAGCAGTTCGAAACATGCTTCCTAAGTCTGCAGGACAAGGTTCAATCCCTATGCTGCACATGTGAGCCACATGGGAAAAGTAGTGAAACTCTGTGATCATATGTAGCAGAAATAGGCCCTGGCATGTTCATATGTGTACATACACACCCACACATATATACACACACACAGCAGGCAAATAAACAAATACAATTTAAATATATTCTTTTTCTATAAGAACACAAAAAATGTGAAACAATTTTTTTTTAAAAAAAGAGCAATAATAGTAGATTAGTTGTGACCAAAGAAATAACAATTTTTGTTTGAAAAGAAAATATCCAGTAGTCGTAATATTTAAGTGACCAGAGAGGACCCAGTGAGTTAGAGAGGGTCAGGAGAAAAATCTTCATACTAGAGACAAGTGTAACCTCAAACAGATTTGAGAGTGAATACTTGGATATTTAAAATGACTTTGAGGGGGCTGGAGGGATGGCTTAGCGGGTAAGGCACTTGTCTGCAAAGCCAAAGGACCCAGGTTTGACTTCTTAGGACCTACATAAGTCAGATGTAGAAGTGGGCATATGTATCTGGAGTTCATTTGCAGTGGCTGGAGGGCCTGGTGTGCCCATTCTCTCTCTCTCTCCTTGCCTATTTATGTATCTCTCTCTCTCAAATAAGTAAAAATATTAAAAATAATAAAATAAAATGACTTTGAATCGCAGATAGGTCTTCTCTGTTTACCAGTAAACAACTGTATCATCTAGTCAAACAAATGATTAGCTGTTCCTGAGACCTTTATTTTCACTTTTATTATCTGTTCTGTGTGTTTGACATAAATTTTCTAGTAAGTACCGAAATAAGTTTTTACATCAGTACAGAAACACAGAATACAGCTAATCAACCTTACCTGACTAACCTCTTTAACAAGATAATCATTTTTTTTTTCTCTTCTCATTTCTTTGCTTATGTAGGATAAGAAAGTAAAGTATGGGCACAAGATAAGCCCTTTTCATTAGGAGCTTTTTTGTTATTTATTTATTTATATTTTTGTTTCCTGGCTTTTTCTGCACACAAATATCTTTTCTTCCTTACTACTGGACAAATCTTCTTGTGATTCTCTTCATTAATTCATCATCTATTGAATAACACCACAGGGTACAATACATTGCTCCCCGCAGTGCTTTTCAATAAATAATGAAAACAACCAGATGGCTGGTGTTCACTCACATCCCAGGGGAATGAGAATCTGACAATTTCTGGGAGTCATAGAATTACTTTTTGAAAAGAATTTTTTATATTTATATTTTTATTTATTTATATCATTGACAGAGTTAGAGGAAGACAGAGAGAGAGAAAGAGAACGGGTTGGGGCTTCCAGCTACTACAAATGAACTCCAGTCATGTGGGCCCCCTTGTTCATCTGTCTAAGGTGGATCCTGGGGAATCAAACCTGGGTCCTTTGTTTACAGGAAAATGCCTTAACTGCTAAGCCATCCCTCCAGCCCTGAAAAGAATTTTTGTGTGTGTGTGCTATGTTGTAGCTTATAGATCCCTTCTTTCTCCCATGGAATTTCATAAACTTTTAGTTCTAATGTTTTATTGTGAAACACAACTGGAGACATCACAGGAACCACGCTGATCTTGTCAACCACATGGGTTGTGAAGTTGGTGATGGAGCAATGACAGAAAGGTTTTAACACTCATGGAGAGCACAGAAAATAAAGAGAACAAATATGTATGAATCACAGGACTCTTATTTGTGACTAGGCACACCTAAGTCTCATTTTCTAATGTCCCTCTTATGGCACACAACCAACAATAATGCTTTTATCAATGACTGACTAAAGCATTTGGAAACATTTTCACTGTCAATCACACCACTTTGAGCATTACAACATGAGGCCACATCTTGCCAGGGTTAATCAGGATAAACTGTATTAAGTGAATATGCAAATAATATATTTACAGAGCTGGAGTGATGGCTCAACAATTAAAGTCATCTGCTTGCAAGCTTACCATTTTTGAGTTCAGAATGCAATTCCCCAGCACTCATGGAAAGGCAGATGCAATGTGGCACACACAGCTGTAATCCTAACACATTTATGGCAATGAATCTGTAGCCAGGAAAATCCAGAAGCTGTTGGCTCAGCACATGCAGTGTAAAATCCAAGAAGGGAAGCCCAACATTATAGTTAGTTTTCATTGCTAGGAAAAACATCCAACTAGAAGCAACTTATGGGAGAATAGGGTTTATTTCTGGCTTACAGGATCCAGGGGAACACCATCACCATCAATGACAGAAGTTGGCACAGACACACCACAAAACAGCCAGCAAACACAAGTGGCCAGAGATCAAACCAGCTCTTTACACATCATATGACTGAACTAAAAGATATGCCCCCACTGAAATACCCATCACCAAGTTTCTGGAGACTTAAGTAAAACGTTAAACCTTAATCAAAAATTCCTGAGGATATAGAAGATACACATTCACATTCAAACCACAATCAGTCTCAAGCAAGGTAGACATGAAGAGGACAAACACCATGAAGTCCAGAGAATACATGTGTGCTATGGTACACATACATCCATACACACACATCATATACATCCACGCATATGTACATATGCAATAAATAAAACATATTCACTAAATTTTACATCTCTAAACTTACAAAAAATATTAATCCTAAGAAAAGAGAGAATTCCTGTTTTCATAAATTTTCTTCATTATGCACAAAAATACTTCCCTTTTATATTGTATTTATCATGTTTTATTCATTAACAGATAAAAGAAAAATACAATTGGGAATTTTTATAACAAGAATAATGAAGCTAAAAGAATTGGTTTGCTTGGATATTAATCTGCACTCAAATATCACTGAAGAAATAAAAATGCAGACATTGACTTTTGTGATGAAAAATTCAAAGCAATTTTAGCACATACATAATTTTCTTTTCTATTTATCATATTATCTACAATCCTTGAAAGCATATTGTGTTTTTGAAGATTAAAAATACACAGTCCAGTACATTAAAGGCACTTTATTTTTGGCACTTCGATTTTTGATTGAGTAAAATTAGCAACCCAGGGGGCTAAGGTAGTTGTCTGCAAAGCCTAATGGCCATAGTTCTATTCCCCAGTATTCACATAAATCTAGATTCACAAAGTGGAACATGCATCTGGAGTTTTTGCAGTGGCTAAAGGCCCTGACACAGCCATTCTCTCTCTCTCTCTCTCTCTTTCTCTTCTCTCTGACTTTCTCTGTTTGCAAATAAATATGTAAATAAATTTTAAAAAGTAGCAACCTACATACATAACATAATACATAACCTCACTGTCAGCACCTTACACTTCCTCAACCCAACAATGGGCACCTCTAGTTTTCCTAGGAAACAGTCTAAGCAAGGACAAACCAGCATAGTCTTAGGAATTCATAATACATTCTGGACATACAATACTCAAATTCTGTCCCCAGAACTCTACTCATGTTCCTGACTAAATTTTACCATATTCTTAGGAAAGATCTCAATAATTTCAGTATCTGAGAGTTGTTTTGTGAATTAATTTGAGAGGATAGAACATGGGAAGGATGAAGATAAATGAATAATTATCTTTGCTTTACTTGGTTTGCAAGTTATATTCTGAGATTTTACAATATCCAAAAAATGGGCTTGTCAGCCTGCCTAGAGTGAGAGCCTACCTAGAAAAATAAAACAAAAAAGGGGGTGGCTTTTAGCAAAGTAGACTTTGATTTGAAATGAACTTTGCTATTCTACATAGATAAATAACTTATATTTTCTAAGTTTAAATTTCCACCATTATGAAATGGAGTTAAATCCACCTAGCTTGCATGATTCCTATTAGTATTGGCAATAACTAATATGAATGGCCTAACATAGCACCTGCCATCTAATATGTGTTCAATAGATTATAGTTGTCATATTATAATTGTATGATTCATTCAAAATATTTCTTTCATTTTCTATATATTTGAAAGATATACATATATATTTTTCTTTATATTATTTATTTATTTAAGGGCGAGAAGGAGGCAGAGAGAGAGAGAAAGAGAGACAGAGAGAGAATGAGAATGGTGCACCTGTCCTCTAGCCACTGCAAATAAACTCCAGCCATACGCACCACTTTGTGTATCTGGCAAAATGTGTGTCCTGAGGAATTAAACCCATGTTCTTTGGCTTTGCAGGCAAGTGCCTTAACTACTAAATCATCTCTCCAGTCTATACTTTTCTTTTTAAAATGCAAACTTTAAGTTTTTATTTTATATACATATGTGTGTTATAGAAATAACTGCAATGGTTACTTCTTTGTTCTTAAAATACCTTCCTTCATGACTTATATTTTATCAAAGAACAAGTAACAGGAAGAGTAATATGATAATTCTGCCTTTTCTCTGAGCATGTATTGCATTTGTCCTTTTCAACATTTAGCCATAAAAGTGACTTATGTGAATTGAAAGTTAAAAGTGATAGCTTACTTTTTCAAAATTAAACAATAATTCACATCAATGCAAATTGAAATGTCTAAGTGTGATGGGAGATGTAAAATGCTACCTGTGATAGTGAAGAGGCTATCCTTTTAATAAAACAAAGAGAAATGCTATTAGAAGTCAACTAAAGACACTTAACAACAGATGCCTGTCCATCTTATTTGTATGCATAATCCTTAATAAAATGTGGAAGGGGCTGTCCCAACTAAAGCTTCTGCATCAAATGGCCATCTGTAATTTATGACAAAAAATCATTATAAGAATAATTGAGGGCTGGAGAGATGGTTTAGCGGTTAAGCACTTGCCCGTAAAGCCTAAGGACCCCGGTTCGAGGCTCGATTCCCCAGGACCCATGTTAGCCAGATGCACAAGGGGGTCTGGAGTTTGTTTGCAGTGGCTGGAGGCCCTGGTGCACCCATTCTCTCTCTCTATCTGCCTCTTTCTCTCTCTCTGTCTGTCGTTCTCAAATAAATAAGCAAAAATTAAAAAAAAAAGAGTAATTGAGTTTCAATCAAAGGTGGGGCTGGGGCAATTTCTCAGTGGTTAAAGGCACTTACTTTCAAAGACTGTTTGAGTTCAATTGCCACATGAAGTACAGTACCCACATAAAGTCATATATACAAAATGGCACATGTATCTGGAATTTCTGTGCAATGCTAAAAGGCCCTGGTGCACCCATACACACACTCTCTCTGATTCTATTTAGTAAATAAATAAACTCTTTGTTTGTTTGGTTGGTTGAATTTTGATGTGAGGTCTCACTCTAGTCCATACTGAACTGGAATTTCCTCTGCAGTCTCATGGTGGCCTCCAACTCACAACAATCCTTCTACCTCTGCTTCCTTAATGCTGGGGTTAAAGGTGTGCACCACCATGCATGGTTTAAACTTTTTTTTTTTTTTTTTGAAGCAGTATCTACAGCCTAGACTGACTTTTGGGCTCAAACTCATGGTGATCCTCCTACCTCAACTTCCTGAGAGTCTTGAGATTAAAGGTGTGTGTCACCAAGCCTGGCACTTAATCTCTATATTCTTATCCCAAAAGTCATACCTCCCATATTTTAAGTATTTCAACACAGGCTCAGTTGGCCATACTGGTATGGTGTCATCTCTGCCTCCTTTTTATTTTTGACATTTTTATTTATTTAATAAAGAGTGAGAAAAAGAGGCAGAGAGAGAATGGGCACAGCAAGGCCTTCAGCTGCTGCAAGTGAACTCCAAATGCATGCACCACTTTGTGCATCTGGCTAATGCGAGTCCTGGAGATTTGAACCAGAGTCCTTTGGCTTTGTAGGCAACTGCTTTAATCTCTAAGCCATCGCTCCATCCCTTAAACAATTTTAAAATATATTCTATTTATTCATTTATTTGAGAGAGAGAGAGAATGGGCATGCCAGGGCCTCCAGCCACTGTAAATGAACTCTAGATGCATACACCCCCTTGTGCATCAGGCTTGTATGGGTCCTGGAGAATCAAACGGGGATCCTTTGGCTTTGGCAGGCAAATGACTTAACCACTAAGCCACCTCTCCACCCCCCCCAAACAATTTTTAAAAAAGAGTAATCAGTGTTTCAACCATATTAACCTATATGATTTTGCTTTCTTTTGTAAATTAATTTAAACTAAATATTTCACTAAAACTTACCATGCTCTCTTACCACCACCCTTCAATGTCCCTTTCCCCATTTCCTCTCTACTGAACCACCACTTTTTTTATTATTATTCCTTCTTCTTTATTAATGTCTTCTTTTTACCCTCCTCCATCATCCATGACAACCTGTTGATAATCCCAGTTTATGTGGGTCATATGTAGATAATGGTAGCCAGTATAAGGTCATGAACACAATGACCACTTTATGTCTGGGAGACAGCATTCCAAGGCACTTCTCTGCAAACTTTGGCTCTTACATTCTTTCTTCCACTTCTTCTGCTATAGTCCCTGAGCCACTGGAGGATATGATAGAGATGTTTCATTAAGCGATGAACACTCAACTGTCACTTTTTCTAGGCACTTTGATGAGTTTTGTATTTCCCCAGCACCATTTGAAAAACATTAGAAAGACCTGACCAAAAGTAGGAGCAGTATCTATCTATCATCTATCTATCTATCTATCTATCTATCTATCTATCTATCTATCTATCTATCATCATATATCTATCTATCTATCTAGTCTGTTTTTTAAAATTATTTATTTATTTATTTGAGAGCAACAGACACAGAGAGAAAGACAGATAGAGGGAGAGAGAGAGAATGGGCACACCAGGGCTTCCAGCCTCTGCAAAGAACTCCAGACACGTGTGCCCCCTTGTGCATCTGGCTAACGTGGGACCTGGGGAACCGAGCCTTGAACTGGGGTCCTTAGGCTTCACAGGCAAGCACTTAACAGCTAAGCCATCTCTCCAGCCCTATCTATCTATCTATCTATCTAATGTATGCATAGACATAAGTATTTAGAGGAAAATTTAGTAGGCATAATATATCCATAGTCAAGGGCTGGTGACCCTCCCAGCAATGGGCTTTTGACTAGGTTTCCAGTATTAGGCATGAGTTCCCTCCCATGGAATCAAATTAGAGATCATTTTGCTACCACCACAACTGACATGTCACTATTGCAGTAGTGGACATGTCTTGTCTGGGTGCTTAGTGTGTAGCTTGCAGGGTCCACTGCTGGTTAAGGCTGCTGGTGACTCACCTCCTGTAGCAGACTGCTTACAACTTTCCAGCTCTGTAACCTTTAGCCAACAGGGAGGAGTTAAATACCATGTGAAAATGTACTTTCTCTGGTTCTCATTTGTTATATATACAATAAATATTTTACATATGCATCAGTTACTTTCTCATTCCTGGGACAAAATACCTGATTCAAAGCAACTCAGAGAACGGTATAGTCCATTGTACAGTACCAGAGGGTAGAGCCCATCATGGCAAGGGAAGTATGGCAGAAGTAGAAAACCATGATCACATAATCACATTAGCATGAAAACATGAGCAGGAGAGAGAGAGAGAGAAAGAGAGAGAGAGAGAGAGAGAGAGAGAGAGAGAGAGAGAGAGAGAGAGAGAGAGAGAGGGAGAAGGGAAAGAAAGAAAGAGAGGGAATGTAAGACAGAAGATATCAGCAAGTGGAGCTGGATTATACATCCTCAAGGCCAGCCCCCAGTTACCTATCTCCTCTTTCATGGCTTTATCTACCAAAAGGTTCCCCAAAACCTTTAGCAGCATCAACTTGGTTATGTATTCAAACACATATACCTATGGGGGACTTTTTACATTTGAACCAAACATAATAGTGCCATAACAACATTACACTAGATACAGTTTTATTCACTTCAGTAGCTTTCACGTACATCCTTTTAGAAAAGCAGCATATTGATGGCTAACATAAAAAGTCACATATTAAATATGAACATATGAACAGCTCAGAGCAACCTATTTTTCATATTTGTCAGGAATTGAGACTTTCAGTCTTAGTTCTTACAGTTTAGGACAGATGGAAATGTACAATTCCTCAATTTGAGAAGTCATTAATATTAAAGATTGAAATGGGCATTTAAACAAAAGACAGTCTGTGACTTGGGCTATCATGTCAGAATTAGCTTAGTTTAGATTCTTTAAGTATTTCTGTAATGGAAATTTAGAATTTTTAAAATTTATTTTCAGATATCTGAAAAAAAATAGGCAGGCAGTATTTGAATGTTTAATTTGGCTTTTTTCCCCCTTTATTAGGGAATTTTTTTTTTTTTCATTTTTGTTCCAGAGTTTCAAATAGCCTGTGAGGTAGGCACTCAGGAATGTTAGCAGTCTGTATGCATTGGAATTTATCTCACATACTTATGTTCTCTGCTCAGTAAGGATTTGCCACATGTCCAGAGTGTTTTTCTTCTTTACATACTTTTAACACTGTTTACATGGTTTACCCTAATGCAGAAGTCAACCTTGCTTGGGAATTAGATCATATGGAAAAATACACAAATTCATGAACACATACAAAGTTTTGTATTAATTTGCAGCAATGATTTTAGTGCTTTTGAATGTCATATATCTATCAGTCAATTCACACTAAAGCAACCCTAAGGAATGCCCCATCCTACCACATGTAAAATTTCAGGACAAAGATATGTGATCTCAAGTGAATGTGTAAGAAAAGGAATTGAAATTTAAATGACATCTAAGAGCAGGTGTTAGAATTCTTTTTTCATTATTTTATTTTTTTAAATTTTTCTCAATTTTTATTAACATTTCCCATGATTATAAAAATTATCCCATAGTAATACCCTCCCTTCCCCTCACACATTCCCCTTTGAAATTCCATTCTCCATCATATCCCCTCCCCATCACAATCATTCTACTTACATATATACAATACCAGCCTATTAAGTACCCTCCTCCCCCCTTCCTTTCTCTTCCCTTTATATCTACTTTGTAACTTCCTAGCCTCTGCTACTGAGTTTTTTCCTTCTCATGCAGAAGCCCCATCATCTGTAGCTAGGATCCACATATGAGAGAGAACATGTGGCACTTGGCTTTCTGGACCTGGATTACTTCACTTAACATAATCCTTTCCAGATCCATCCACTTATCTGCAGATTTCATAACTTCATTTTTCTTTACCGCTGAGTAGAACTCCATTATATAAATGTGCCATATCTTCATTATCCACTCATCAGTTGAGGGACATTTAGGTTGGTTCCATTTCCCAGCTATTATAAATTGAGCAGCAATAAACATCATTGAGCACATACTTCTAAGGAAATGATATGAGTCCTTAGGATATGTGCCTAGGAGTGCTATAGCTGCGTCATATGGTAGGTCAATCTTTAGCTATTTTAGGGACCTCCACACCGATTTCCACAATGGCTGGACCAGATTGCATTCCCACCAACAGTGTAGAAGGGTTCCTATTTTTCCACATCCCCACCAACATTTATGATCATTTGTTTTCATGATGGTAGCCAATCTGACAGGAGTGAGATGGAATCTCAATGTAGTTTTTAATCTGCATTTCTCTGATGACTAGAGATGTAGAACATTTTTTAGATGCTTATATGCCATTCGTATTTCTTCCTTTGAGAATGCTCTATTTAGCTCCATAGCCCATTTTTTGATTGGTTTGTTTGATTCCTTATTAGTTAACTTTTTGAGTTCTTTGTATATCCTAGATGTTAATCCTCTATCAGATATATAGCTGGTGAAGACTTTTTCCCATTTTGTAGGTTGCCTCTTTGCTTTATTCACAGTGTCCTTTGCAGTGCAAAATCTTTGTAATTTCATGAGGTCCCAGTGATTAAATTGTGGTTTTATGGCCTGAGCAACTGGGGTTATATTCAGAAAGTCTTTGCCAAGACCAATATGTTGAAGGGTTTCCCCTGTTTTTTCCTCTAGCAGTTTTAGAGTTTCTGGTCTGATGTTAAGGTCTTTAATCCATTTGGACTTAATTCTTGTGCATGGAGAGAGAGAAGGTTCTATTTTCATCCTTCTACAGATACATGTCCAGTTTTCCCAACACCATTTCCTGAAGAGGCTGTCTTTTCTCCAATGAGTATTTTGGGCATTTTTATCAAATATCAGGTGGCTATAGCTACCTGGACTTACATCTGGGTCCTCTATTCTGTTCCATTGATCTACATTTCTGCTTTTGTGCCAGTACTGCACTGTTTTTGTTACTATGGCTATGTAATATAGGTTAAAATCAGCTAATGTGATACCACCAGCCTTAGCTGCTGTTGCTGCTGTTGCTGCTGGAGCTGCAGCCATGGCTTCCACTGCCGCTTCCACTGTGGGAGCCCGGGCCTCTGCTGCCGGAGCTGCTTCTGCCCGCCTGTGGGTGCTCTGGATGCTCTGGATCTCTCCTACTTCTCTGCTGCTGTTTTAATTTCTCATACACCTCACTTATTAGTAAAAGTGTGTATTTTGCTGGGTTTTCTTTGGCTTTTTCTCCCCTAAACTGATTTGGCATGTTTCCTATGCTGCCATCTTAACCAGAAGTCCTAAAATTCTTAATTGTATTTTTAAAATAGTATGCTTTAAATACTAGTTAATAAAATTTAAATTATGTATATATAACATATGTGTATGTATGTATGTATGTATGTATGTGTATATATATATATATATGCATACATATATAATTTTTTCCACGAAATAAAGCTATGCATGCACACAAATAAGCCATGTTCTCTTGTTAATAGCTCATTTATTACACAACATTAGAATTGGTCTTGACAGGTTATTTATTATTGGCTCTACTCCAAGGAGGGAAACTATAATGGCAGTAGGACAAAAAAAAAAATGATGAAACAAGAACACTATGGCAAAGAACAACTAGAGTAATAATTAATACTGCCTTTTTAATGTGAAAGAATATATTTTGCCAGAGGAATTTGCCATGATACTAGAAAGGATCAAGTGTAATATATAGTTATATGCTCTAAACATTTAGATTTTAGTAATAGGATTACTATTACTAAATAGTGTTCATATAATAATCTTCTTTCTCAATTGAAATTAAACAAAATACTTATCTGGGCCACTAACAGTGAATGATGAATACAATAACATGAATTATTTTTATTACTTCTGAGTTTGCGTCTGATCCATGACAAGATTCTCACTGTATAAGAGGCTTAATGTTCGTGTCTGATCCATGACAAGATTCTTACTGTATAAGAGGCTGAATGTTTCCTGATGGGTTTTTCTGTGGAATGCTCTGTTTAGCTTTGGGTAAGTTGGTATTCCTCTCTGTTCTACTTGTGGTGGAGAGATTACTTTTAAAATGGCAGGTCAAAAAGTATATCATATTATGCACATGTTTTGTCTTTTAGAGTTATTTTCCTCTATACTGTATGAGTAAGAAATTCATATTCATATTAATTTATATTTTTCCTTCAAAATGTTAAGTTTCTGAAATTCAACTCTGGCTTGGCCCACATTGTGTATTATTTAAGCTACAAGACTGACACTTAAAGCATATAGTATGCTATATTTATTCATTTTCAGCTGTTTTATGTCCATGATGTCAACAAATTTGAATATTTTGAACTCAATTAGATAACAATTCCTGGTCATATGTCTTGAGAAGATTTACATATGCACTTAGGGCAAAAATTTTTAACTTGAATTTTTTTAAATTTCTCAAATTGATGAAAAAGTATTTTGGGGGTATATTCTGATCATCAGAGTGGGAAGATGCCCAGGACTTATATTACCTTGCTAATAATTATGACATTTGTTTAACTTTTCCCATCCTGGCACATGTATAGTATCTTAATGTTCTTTCAATTTCCTATTTTCTGTTTACTGGAAAAAACTGAAACACTTCTGTGCTCGTTGACCATTTTCATTCCATCACATGTAAATATTAGTCCTGCCTCTCTTTTTCTCATTGGTTGGTATAAATATATTTTGTATGCTATTTCATTGTCTCTCATTTCTTGTTACAAGTATCTTCTTCATATAAAGTCTCCTGGTTGTTTCACTATTTTGATAGTGATTTTTTCCAATTGGTTTCACTTATCTTACTGCTTTCTACCTCTTCTTTCAGCAGTCATAATTTGCCTGAAGACTTACAGATAATTCTTTATATCGCATTCTGGACTACATACAATTTTGAAATTTTAGGTCTTTGATCTCATTAAAATTTATATTTATTATTCAAATTATGGTCACTTTAATTTTTCATATGTTGATATCAAGTTGTACCAGCTTTTTGTTTTGTTTCATTATGATATTTGAGCCAGGATATATCTATATAGCCCAGGCTGGCCTTGAACTTTAATCTTCCTATTTCAAACTTACAAATACTAGGATTACTGCTTCATACTACTATGCTCATAGTATATCAGCTTTTCTGATAGCTCTTTCCTTGCCCAATGTTATATAGTACAGTACATTAGTATGCATCAATACCATGTGTATATAGATTTGTTTCTGAGTTCTATGTTGTATTATGTTGGCCCATTCTACAAAAGCTATGTTGTCTTAATTATTGTAGATTTGTTATTATTTCTATCTAATAATAAAAATTATCTTTGTCCTTCTTTATGACAGTTGCCATTCCTTGTCATCTGAAATGACTATTGGAAATAGCAACGCTTCAAGATAGAAATGTAGGGAAACACTTTCTGAATAAGACTCAATCAGTATAATCTCATGATACTAAAAACCCATGTATAACTAAGTAAATAATCAACTGAATCAAAAGATAACCTACAGAACAGGAAAATTCTTCACTAACTGTTAATGTAGCAGAGGTTTAATATCTAGAACATATAAATAATTCAAAAAACTAAGCAATAAAAACTCAATAAACCCATTCAATCGTGGCATATAAGTTACAGGGGTAATCAATAATCAACAAGTCTCTAAATGACTATGATGCCTGCTCAGTATATTTCTAAAAAGAACTACACATATATGGACAAGTGGAACATGAAAATGACTCAAAAAAGGGATATGATGTGAAACAAGATTTTCAATAAATGGCTTAAAAATAATTAAAAATGTATACTGCAAGCTATGCAAATTGATTCATAAAACAAAATATAAATCCTGAATTTACATCTATAGAAGTCTTTGTAACTGTGACTTAAGCAAAGATTCCATAGAAACAACTACAACAAATCACAGTACCTGGAATTTCCCCACAAAGATGTTGAGAATGAGAACACTGCAGTGGGCTTTTAATGTAGTTTAGTGCATTCATTCAAAATGAACATATATTTACCATTTGACATAAAAACTCCACACAGATGTGCTAATAAATATCAAAGATGCTGATAAAAAAAACTTTTATGTAATATCACATTAATTTTTCAGTATCCTAAAAGTTAACACACACCTGAATGTTCTTCAAGTGGCAAATTAAGAATTGTGATACATACATGCAATGGTATGCCTCACCTCAATAAAAAAAAAAAAAAAAAAAATTACTGATCTACATAAGAACAGGGAGGGCCACCCATGCCTATAATCCTAGTCCTGTGGGGAGCAGAGACCAGGAATAACCTGGGACATACTGATCAGTCAGTCTGACTGAAAACAGCAGCCATGTGTTCAGTAGGACCTTTTGTCTCACAAATAAAATTAAAGGAAAGCATTAGAGAACATGTGATGTCCTCTGATCTACAAATGCATGCACATGGGGTACACACATCTACACAAATATGTACATATGCCTCACCAACACACACACACTGCACCACACATATTACATATACATACCCCAAAATGTTTTACTTTGTTGTACTTTTTTTTATTTTTTGGATTTTCAAGATAGAATCTCGCTCTAGCCCAGGCTGACCTATAATTCACTCTGTAGTCTCAAGGCAGCCTCAAACTCATAATGATTCTTCTACTTCTGTCTCCCAAGTTCTGGGATTAAAGGTGTGTGCCACCATGTCTGGCCCTATTATTATACTTATATTGCACTTGCAGAGAAACAAAATTATTGTAAAAGAAGCAGAGAGCAGCACCCCGAGGCTGGTATGCAAGGCAAGGCCTGCTGCAGAGGCTTCTGGGAATTTCGGGGGATGATTTTGGCAGTACTTATGTGACCTGCGAAACATACACTGGCAAAAGGTCAATAGATAGACCCAAATTTTAAAAACAATACAGGGAGACTATTTATTCATCCCTCTCCTAATATTTTTAATATAAACCTCAGCTTTCATTATTTACTACAACTCCAAAATGATTGTTAAAAAAGAGCTTTTTTGGTGAAAATATATAATCTGTTTGAAAATGTATAACAAATACATTTTGCCCTGCATATAATTCAATGATACCTGCAATGAATAAAAAGGCAGAATTATTATTTCCTGAAGTAATTCAGTCTTAAGAATATGCATGCATCATAAATTTATAATAAATAAATGCTAATGTTAGTAAATCAACATTGACAAATGCTTAGTGAAAAACTGGTCTTCTGATGATCTTTGAAATTGAAACTGAAAATAGAACTTCATTAATGCGAAGTGATTCTTATGCTATGCTACTATAAAAGTTTTTCAGGTGACGATATAAATAAAATTAGAAGAGGTTGTAAAAAATGAAAAACATCGATAATGATATATGGGTGGTGGGAAAATTATTCCACTGCTGTAGAGTGAGAATGAACAGAAGCTGCCGATGAATTATAATGATGCTGTTGCAAATGCAGGTGATAAAATCACTGTGAGCGAGACAATGAAAATGTGTCTTCTGTTAATTGCTCCCCTAAATGGTCTGCATTTATCAATGAGCAAGAAATTCATGGCCATTTACTCAATTAAAGAACTTCTTAGACACAAGCCATGCTAATGTGCCAGATAACAATGGAATCGTCTTTATAGCAGCTTTAAAACAATAGTCATGGTTGGCAATAATGCTTCATCTGCAAAGTCTTTAGGCAGCTGTAACCAATGTGTATTGCCCTTGTATGTACAGGTATTATGTGAATTGGATTTGCAAATGTTAGAATTTTGTGGAACATAGCCTTTAAAAAGAGAACTTAGTATCTCAGTTTTCTATTTGTCTCAATATTTCATCTACCATTTTAATAATATAATGCATGAATAGTGGTATGTACATAAAATAGTCTTCCTCAAATTTAAGTAGTCATACATTTTGTCCTGCAAATATTATACTTCCTTACACAAACAAGTGACTTATTATTATGAGTTCAGCACATTACTGAAAATATTTCATGATGCAAAATAGAAACACATGATTACTAGAAAACTTAGGCCAATGGTAGTTTCTGAAACATCAAAAGGTTTTCAATATGAGACTTAAGAAGTATAATTTTGTTAATGCCATAAATTGATGCTATTTGAGTTTTATTCTGGTATTTGAAAAAATACTCACATGAAAAAGATGTTTTGTTCTCTGAATAATGCTATTCTCTCTCGTATTAAAATCTCTTTTTTTTTTTCCTCTACAGAAGTTATCAGTTATGGCCAGATATGTTAGTTATAATGTTAATAAGAACAATGAAAATAACTAGAATAGGGCTGGAGAGATGGCTTAGCAGTTAAATGCTTGCCTGTGAAGCCTGAGGACCCCGGTTCGAGGCTCGATTCTCCAGGACCCACGTTAGCCAGATGCACAAGGGGGCGCACACGTCTGGAGTTTATTTGCAGTGGCTGGAGGCCCTGGCACGCCCATTCTCTCTCTCTCTCTATCTGCCTCTTTCTCTCTCTGCCGCTCTCAAATAAATAAATAAAAATGAACAAAAAAAATTTAAAAAAATAATATTTTGAAAAAAAAAAAGAAAAGAACTAGAATATACTATGTATGGGCCATGTGCCAGGCACTGTCCTTCACCATGCTTTTTCTCTTTTACTCTTTTGTACCTATGAACTATATATTGCTAGATTCATTACATATGAAAAAGCTTAAGTTTATAGCATAAGTAGTATAAATCAGGCCACACAGATAAAAATGATAGGAAATATGTTTTCAATATAACTCAATATATATCTTACTATGTGGTTTAAAACATTTTCCTGATTTAACAATTAAGATTAAGGTTATTCTTCATCATACCCTCTCCAGTGTCCTGTGGTTCAGGTGTTCCCTGTAAGGGCCTGGTGAAGGTTCAGCCATTTGGTCTGCCTTTTAGGAAATAGAATTTTATGGTACCATTGCCGCTTGGGTCTGGATTTGTGTTTCCCACCACTCCGTGGCCCTCCCCTCCCTCCCAATCCATAGTTCTTACTGCATTCAGGTCTTTCAATTCTGACCAGAATTTTCTATCAAGCTGTACTTACAGCACTGCAAGACAACTCTTAGGCCAACGTTTCAAATCCTTACACATTCCTCTTGAAAATCAGCTCTAACATGCCAAAGCTACAGTCAGATGTCTAGCAGCAACCCCACTCTCAGTACTAATTTACTGTTGCAGTCCAGGTTACATTATAGAAATAACCCAACCAATAGAAACTTGTGGGGAAAAAAGAAAATGTCCTTACAGGCTTGAGGGGAAGATCCACGATGGCAGGGAAAACGATGGCATGATCAGAGGGTGAACATCACCCCCTGGCCAACATAAGGTGGACCATAGCAACAGTAGAATGTGCCAAACACTAGCAAGGGGGAGCTGGCTGTAACACCAATAAGCCCACCCCCAACAATGCATTCCCCCAGGAGGCATTAATTCTCAAATCTCCATCAGCTGGGAACCTAGCATTCAGAATACCTAAGTTTATGAGGGACAAACTGCTTTCAATATACTTTCTTTGGCTTGCCTGTTTAGTAGTTTAATTATAACATAGCAAGGAGAGGCTATTTCCAGGTTTTCTCTGTTCATCATTCTAAAAGCTTCTGATATCAGCATTGGTGTTTCTCTCCTGATTTGGGGAAATTTTTCTTCTATGATTTTGTTGAAAATACCTACTAAGAAACTAGATTAAAATTAAATCAAGAAAATCATAAAGGCATACTTCAAAGGCTCAGGAAACATTTTAGACAGGGAATAGAAAGATTAAAATGTCTGCAAGGATTATCTGGAAGTATTTCCCCCAACCACAGAAACTTGTGCATGAATGATCCCAAAGTGATCTACCATAACACAATGAAGAGGACCTTTAGTGGAATGGGGCAGGGGAGAAAGGATAGGAATGGTAATAATATGTGATATTTGCATATATTAAAGTTCACAATAAACAAATAAATAAAACCTGTTTTCCAATAAAATGATAAAATACTGGAGGAACTAAAGATGGAAGGGATGTATATTAACATAGTAAATATTATCAACAACAAACCTATAGCCAGCATCATTCAAAGTGGAAAAAAATCCACAATGCATTTCCTCATATCAGAAGATTAGGGTGCTTACTCTTCATTTATCTTTAATATACTGCTGAAGTATTGGCTAGAGTGATAAGATATGAGAAAATTACAAGATTACAGAGGAAAAAAAAGAAGTAAAACAATCCCTATTTGCATTGTATACATGTGAGTCTGAAGACTCCACTAGAAAACTCAAGCTGATACTCCCTCTTAAGCATCAGGTTCTGAGGACATTAACACACAAATCCCATACTATTCTTATGTCATGATGACAAACCTATTGAGAAAAAAAAAAATCAGGAAAACAATCTCATTCCCCATAAACACACACACACACACACGCATGCACGCGCGCACGCGCGCACACACACACACACACACACACACAGTCTTTGGATATCACTAACTAAAGCAGTAGAACATCTCTATAATGAAATCTTTACAACACTGAAGAATTGAGAAAGACACCAAAAGATGAAAAGTTTGCCAATGCTCATTGATTGAAAGTACTAACATTATGAAAATGGCTATGCTACTAAAAGCAATTGACAGATTCAATGCAATCCCAATCAAAATTCCAGTGTCATTATTCTCAGAAATATAAAAAATAATCCTAAAATTTATATGGAATGGTCTGGAGAGATGACTCAGCAGTTAAGTTGCTTGCCTAGAAAGCCTAAAAACTGGGGACTGATCCCCAGGACCCTTTGTAAAGTCATACACACAAAATGACACATTCATCTGGAGTTTGTTTGCAGCAGCTAGAAGCCATATTCTCTCTTTGTGTGTCTCTCTCTGTCTCATTCTCTCTCTGCTTACAAATCAATATCTAAATAAATACTTTGAAAAACTGATATTGAAGCACAGAAGATTCTGAATAATACTAGAGATATTAACATACCAGCTTTAAAGAACAAGGAAATGAAATTTGCAGTACAATGTCTGGAACTAGACAAAGTTATATTGAGTAAGGTGGCTCTGGACCTAAAAGACAAGCATCAAATGGTTTCTCTCCTGTGTAGTTCTAGCTTTATTTACATTCTAGTGAGTATAACCTAGAGCATCTCTTGGGACCAGAAAGTTATAAGTTAAAGGAGGAAGTCTTAAGGGAATAAAAAAATGGAACAAGTGAGGAAATCAGTCAGGGGCGGGGATACTTTGGTTGGAAAGAGTTAAACAGGGATGAGGGTGGGGAATGGGAAAGAAGAGGGAACAGGAGAAGGTTTCACCAAAACACAGGAGATATTAAAAAGCCAGAAGAAAGCCTACTATTTAGGAAATGTAACAAAAAATATATAAGCAGGAAATCATAGTAAAATTATTGGAAGTTATCTTCCCAGATTGGTAAAGCTATTCCTTGTCACCATGGGTTATCAAACAATAATGTCATTGACAAGCATGGGATAACTTTCGATGAGTTGTTGAGCAAGGAACTCTCCACGGGCCCTAAAACAAAACAGGCTATGGTGATGTCTTTTGGTTTCCAACCGAAATAGAAAGTAACATTCTCCTGCTGATGGCACATTTGTTGAGAGCAGAGCATAAAGAAATCAAGTTGAAGCCATAGCAAAATCTCCTTCCTGCTGCTTTGTTTTCATCATGCTGAATAAAAAGCAATGCTACTCATTGAGGAATCCTGCGTTTTCAATACTGCCCGTCAGACAAGATCTGCTGTTGTACAATAATGGCATGACAGTTACAGGGGTACCCAATCAGTCTATGACTGGATTTGAGGCCTGCTTCTTAGGAAGGATAAATACCTAGTATGGAACCCCAGGTCAAAAGCCCATGCCTTGGGAGAATATAGGCCCTAGGGAAAATCTTACTATTGTTTATTTTTTTTTTAATTTTTATTAACATTTTCCATGATTATAAAATATATCCCATGGTAATTCCCTCCCTCCCCACCCCCACACTTTCCCGTTTGAAATTCCATTCTCCATCATATTACCTCCCCATTACAATCATTGTAATTACATATATACAATATCAACCTATTAAGTATCCTCCTCCCTTCCTTTCTCCACACTTTATGTCTCCTTTTCAACTTACTGGCCTCTGCTACTAAGTATTTTCATTCTCACGCAGAAGCCCAGTCATCTGTAGCTAGGATCCACATATGAGAGAGAACATGTGGCGCTTGGCTTTCTGGGCCTGGATTACCTGACTTAGTATAATACTTTCCAGGTCCATCCATTTTTCTGCAAATTTCGTAACTTCATTTTTCTTTACCGCTGAGTAGAACTCCATTGTATAAATGTACCACATCTTCATTATCCACTCATCTGTTGAGGGACATCTAGGCTGGTTCCATTTCCCAGCTATTATAAATTGAGCAGCAATAAACATGGTTGAGCATGTACTTCTAAGAAAATGAGATGAGTCCTTTGGATATATGCCTAGGAGCGCTATAGCTGGGTCATATGGTAGATCAATCTCTAGCTGCTTTAGGAACCTCCACACTGTTTTCCACAATGGCTGGACCAGATTGCATTCCCACCAGCAGTGCAGAAGGGTTCCTTTTTTCCACATCCCCACCAACATTTATGATCATTTGTTTTCATGATGGTGGCCAATCTGACAGGAGTGAGATGGAATCTCAATGTACTTTTAATCTGCATTTCCCTGATGACTAGTGACGTAGAACATTTTTTTAGATGCTTATATGCCATTCGTATTTCTTCCTTTGAGAACTCTCTATTTAGCTCCATAGCCCATTTATTGATTGGCTTGTTTGATTCCTTATTATTTAACTTTTTGAGTTCTTTGTATATCCTAGATATTAATCCTCTATCAGATATATAGCTGGCGAAGATTTTTTCCCATTCTGTAGGTTGCCTCTTTGCATTTTTCACTGTGTCCTTTGCGGTGCAAAATCTTTGTAATTTCATTAGGTCCCAGTGGTTAATCTGTGGTTTTATTGCCTGAGCAATTGGGGTTGTATTCAGAAAGTCTTTGCCAAGACCAATATGTTGAAGGGTTTCCCCTACTTTTTCCTCTAGCAGTTTCAAAGTTTCCGGTCTGATGTTAAGGTCTTTAATCCATTTGGACTTAATGCTTGTGCATGGCGAGAGAGAAGAATCTATTTTCATCCTTCTGCAGATATTTATCCAGTTTTCAAAACACCATTTGCTGAAGAGGCTGTCTCTTCTCCAATGAGTATTTTTGGCATTTTTATCGAATATCAGGTGGCTATAGCTACTTGGGCTTACATCTGGGTCCTCTATTCTGTTCCACTGATCTACATGTCTGTTTTTGTGCCAGTACCATGCTGTTTTTGTTACTATGGCTCTGTAGTATAGGTTAAAATCAGGTATGGTGATACCACCAGCCTCTTTTTTGTTGCTCAGTATTAATTTAGATATTCGAGGTTTTTTGTGATTCCAAATGAATTTTTGGATTATTTTTTCTATTTCCATGAAGAAAGCCTTTGGAATTTTGATAGGGATTGCATTAAATGTGTAGATTGCTTTAGGTAAGATTGCCATTTTCACGATATTGATTCTTCCAATCCAGGAACAAGGGATGTTTCTCCACTTTCTAGTGTCTTCTGCAATTTCTCACTTGAGTGTTTTAAAGTTCTCATTGTAGAGATTCTTTACTTCCTTGGTTAGGTTTATTCCAAGGTATTTTATTGTGAATGGGAGTGATTCTCTGATTTCATCCTCTGTGTGTTTGTTGTTAGCATATATGAAGGCTACTGATTTCTGTGTATTTATTTTGTATCCTGCTACATTGCTGTAGGTTTTGATCAGCTCTAACAGCTTTCTAGTAGAGTCTCTAGGGTCCTTTATGTATAGAATCATGTCATCTGCAAATAATGATAACTTGATTTCTTCCTTTCCAATTTGTATCCCTTTTATGTGTGTCTCTTGCCTTATTGCTATGGCTAAGACTTCCAAAACTATATTAAATAAAAGTGGGGACAGTGGACACCCTTGTCTTGTTCCTGATTTTAGTGGAAAAGCTTCCAGTTTTTCCCCATTTAGTAATATGTTGGCTGTAGGCTTGTCATAAATAGCCTTTATTATATTGAGATATATTCCTTCTATTCCCAGTCTCTGTAGGACTTTTATCATGAAGGGATGTTGGATTTTGTCAAATGCTTTCTCTGCGTCTAATGAGATGATCATGTGAGTTTTGTCCTTCAACCCGTTTATGTAATGTATTACATTTATTGATTTGCGTATGTTGAACCATCCCTGCATCTCTGGGATAAAGCCTACTTGGTCAGGGTGAATGATCTTTTTGATATACTCTTGTATTCTGTTTGCCAATATTTTGTTGAGAATTTTTGCATCTATGTTCATGAGGGAGATTGGTCTGTAATTTTCTTTTTTTGTTCTATCTTTGCCTGGTTTTGGCATCAAGGTGATGCTGGCCTCATAGAAGGAGTTTGGTAGAATTCCTTCTTTTTCTATTTCCTGGAAAAGCTTAAGAAGCAATGGTGTTAGCTCTTCCTTAAAAGTCTGGTAAAATTCAGCAGTGAATCCATCCGGGCCTGGGCTTTTTTTAGTTGGGAGATTATTGATAACTGTTTGGATCTCCATGTTTGTTATAGGTCTATTTAAGTGATTAATCTCATTTTGATTTAATTTAGGTAGGTCATATAGATCAAGGAAATCATCCATTTCTTTCAGATTTTCATACTTTGTGGAGTATGTGCTTTTATAGTATGTCCCTATGATTTTTTGAATTTCTCTGGAATCTGTTGTGATGTTACCTTGTTCATCTCTGATTTTATTAATTTGTGTCTCTTCTCTCTTTCTTTTGGTCAGATTTGCTAAGGGTTTATCAATCTTGTTTATCATTTCAAAGAACCAACTCTTTGTTTCATTAATTCTTTGGATTGTTCTTTTTGTTTCTATTTCATTAATTTCTGCCCTAATCTTTATTATTTCTTCCCGTCTACTAATTTTTGGTTTGCCTTGTTCTTCTTTTTCCAAGGCTTTAAGGCGAAGCATTAGGTCGTTTACTTGCGACCTTTCTAATTTCTTAATATAGGCACTTAAGGCTATAAATTTACCTCTTAGAACTGCCTTCATTGTGTCCCAGAGATTTTGGTATGTTGTGTTTTCATTATCATTTGACTCTATAAATTTTTTGATTTCCTTTTTGATTTCTTCATTGACCCACTCATCATTTAGTAGTGTATTGTTTAGTTTCCATGATTTTGTGTATGCTCTATAGCCTTTCTTGCTACTGATTTGTAGTTTAATTCCATTGTGGTCAGATAGAATGCAAGGAATTATTTCAATTTTCCTGAATTTGTTAAGATTTGCTTTGTGTCCTAATATATGGTCTATCTTAGAGAATGTTCCATGTGCTGCTGAAAAGAATGTATATTCTGCAGCCTTTGGATGAAATGTCCTGTATATATCTGTTAGGTCCATTCCTTCTATGACCTCATTTAGTCCAGATGCCTCTCTGTTTATTCTTTCCCTGGATGACCTGTCAATTGATGAGAGTGAGGTGTTAAAGTCACCCACCACCACTGTGTTTGGTGTTATCTGTGACCTTAGTTCTAATAGTGTTTGTTTGACGAATTTGGGAGCCCCCATGTTAGGTGCATATATGTTTAGGATTGTAATGTCCTCCTGTTGGAGTGTGCCCTTAATCAATATAAAGTGACCTTCCTTATCTTTCTTGACTAACGTCAGACTAAAGTCTCCCCTGTCTGATATTAGGATAGCAACCCCTGCTTGTTTTCTAGGCCCATTTGCTTGAAACACCGTCTTCCAACTTTCACCCTAAGATAATGTCTATCCTTTGTAGAAAGGTGAGTTTCTTGGAGACAACAAATTGTAGGATCCTGCTTTTTAACCCAGTCTGCAAATCTATGTCTTTTCGTTGGGGCATTGAGACCATTGATATTAAGAGATATTATTGAAAGGTGTGTATTTATGTTTGCCATTTTTGTGTGTGTGTGTGTGTGTTACTGGTTCTACCTGTACTTTCTTCTGTTAACTGGTATTTGAGTATAGCTTGTTTTTTCTAGGTTCCTTATATGTGTGCTTTTCCTTTTGTTCAGCATGGAGGATTCTATCAAGTATTTTCTGTAGAGCTGGTTTTGTCTTCAAATACTCCTTTAACCTGCTTTTGTCATGGAATGTCTTTATTTCTCCATCTATTTGAATGGATAACTTTGCAGGATAAAGTAACCTTGGTTGACAGTTGTTATCTTTCAGAACTTGGAATATATCACTCCAAGCCCCTCTGGCTTTAAAAGTTTGTGTTGAATAATCTGCTCTAATCCTGATGGGCTTGCTTTTGTAGGTAACTTGATTTTTCTCTCTAACTGCTTTCAATATTTTTTCTTTGGTTTGTGTGTTTGGAAGTTTGATTATAATATGGCGAGGAGAGGTTCTTTCTGGGTTTTGTCTGGCTGGGGTTCTAAAGGCTTCCTGTATTGGCACCTCTTTCCCAATTTGGGGGAAATTTTCCTCTATGATTTGTTGAAGATGCCTACTATGCCTCTGGAGTGGAGTTCTTCTCCTTCTACTATGCCCTGAATTCTTATATTGGATCTTTTCATAGTGTCCCGAATATCTTGAAATTCCCACTCATACTTTTCTATAAGTTTGTCTTTCTCTTTGTTGGACTGCATTAGGTCTGCCATCTGGTCTTCTAGCTTAGATATCCTGTCCTCTCCCTCATCCATCCTACTGGTGAGATTTTCTACAGAGTTTTTTATTTCATTAACTGTGTTCTTCATTGCTAGTAATTCTGACTGGTTTTTCTTTATTATTTCTATTTCCCTATTTATGTCTTGTATTGCCTTCTTTATTTCATTAAATTGGTGTCCTGCCTCTTCTTTGATTCCTTTGATTTCCTCTTTGATTTCTTCTTTGTTTGTTTTCATGTGTTCTTTGACCTCTTTGAACATATTTATAATTATTCTTTTGAACTCTTTCTCAGGCATTTCCTCTAACTCTTTCTCACTGGAGGACATTTCTGATGCATTAATACTTTTAGGTGGATTTATATCGTCTTGCTTTTTAGTGTTTCTTGTGTTATAATGTATATATTTTTGCATCTTGGATTAAGTTAATGCTTGGATTTTCTAGCTAGCTGTGTATTCTTAGCTGTATCAATTGATTTGATGTAATATATTTTCAGGTTAGGACCTTAAGGTATTAGGTGTGGCTGTTAAGACTCTCAGAGTATCTACAAAGATGTTCTTAGGGGTTGAGTTTCCCTGCTATAGGAGTATTCAAGCAGGCTGAGTGGAATAAAATACAGGTAGATTCTAAAATTTAACTAAACACTGTACACATTCAATCAAAAACAGCCCCGAGTATGTATGCAAGCGTAGTTATTATAATGACCAGATCCTCTATCAACAAAGAGGTTTAGATTTCTGGTCTGTTGAGGGATCCAAGTCAGCTTGTGACCAAGTGAGACCCTTCCCTGGTGTAATCCCAGTTACCTTGGGTATATTGATAGATCAGTTCTGTTCTCAGCCTCAGTCAGAAAAGAAACTTATTATTATTTTTTAAATTTAGTCATGGGAACCAGTCAATGTACAACATTATACTTGGTCAAGTGCTGAAAGTAAGTGGGGGCAGTTAATATCTATTATACACAGGGGTCTTGGGAGGACACTGTCCTTCCTAATGAGCTAATGACTGTTGAAGTTCTCCAAGGAGAGTGTCATTTCCTTCTGTGGCATAGCCACTGGAAAATGATGGTGTGAAGATGTATAGTGAGATTGAAGGAAATAAGGCTGTGTTATAGTCAGGTTTGTACTGCTGGCAGAAAGCACCTGACCAAGACCAACTTTGGAGGAAAAAATGTTTATTTTGGCTTACAGACTAGAGGGAGATGCTCCATGATGGCAGAGGAGAATGATAGCATGAGCAGAGGGTGGACATCACCACTTGGATAACATAAAGTGGACAATAGCAAGAGGAGAGCATGCCAAACACTGGCACAGGGAAACTGGCTATAACATCCATAAGCCGGTTCCCAACAATAGACTGCCACCAAGAGGCATTAATTCCCAAATCCCCATCAGTTTGGAACTGAACCCAGCATTCAGAACACCTAAGTTTATGGAAGACACCTGAATCAAACCACCACAGGCTATTTTATGTGGGGTATTTTTGCAGTCCGGTTCACATTGTTGATAGGAACCACCCAACCAAGAGCAGATTCTGGGAAAAAGAGATTTTTGCGTACAGGCTCAAGGGGAAGCTCCACACTGGCAAGGGAAAATGATGGCATAAGCAGAGGGTGGACATCACCCCTTGGACAACATAAGGTGAACAATCGCAACAGGAGAGTGTGCCAAACACTGGCATGGGGAAACTGGCTATAACACCCATAAGCCCACCCCCAACAATACACTCCTTCCAGGAGGCATTAATTCCCAAATATCCATCAGCTGGGAAGCTAGCATTCAGAACACCTAAGGAGACACCTGAATCAAACCACCACCGGTATGCATCATCAAAACATAATAGATTGTATGAAAATGTCAAAAAGAGCTGAGTGTTGTGGTGCATGCATTTAATCCTAGCACTTGAGGGGTAGAGGTAGGAGGACCACTGTGGGTTTGATGTCATCCTGGAACTACAGAGTATGTGCCAAGTCATCTTGGGCTAGAGAGATTTAAACTCTACCTCAAAAAAAAAAAAAAAAAAAAAAAAAAGGAAAAATACAAAAGCCAAAGAGAGAGAGAAAAGAGTTAAATTGTGATGTATGAAATCCTGAACTCTAGTTTTCTTTCATAACATTGACACAGCAAAAATTCACTAACAATTTTCCTTTGTGAGAAATGGGAAATTTATCTCTACTTGGGGAAATCATGACAATTGTTATATCAACCTTAATAAAATTAGTATTCATAACTGAGGCACCTTTCCAGAAGCTCTGCCACAATGCAGCACAATACGGCCATCCCAAGAACTTGCCCCCAACTTCAGCTAGAGTAGAAAAGAGTACCTAGATAATAAATTAGAAGTTCCCTAATTTTTTTTTGTTCATTTTTTTTTTATTTATTTAGTTGAGAGCGACAGAGAAAGAGAGAGAGAGAATGGGCGCGCCAGGACCTCCAGCCACTGAAAACGAACTCCAGATGCATATGCCCCCTTGTGCATCTGGCTAACGTGGGTCCTGGGGAATTGAGCCTCGAACCGGGGTCCTTAGGCTTCACAGGCAAGTGCTTAACTGCTAAGCCATCTCTCCAGCCCCTAGAAGTTCCCTAAATTTTCTGAGGTCCTCCACACAGGATTCTGTCCTTGGAGCACTGGAAGATCTGGCAGGAGAGAGATGGTGCCCCATACTATAGATGCAAGTCTCCCTCTTCCCTGGTCAGCCCAAAGCAAGTGGGTAAAAACTCAGATTACAGCTTCTCTCAAGGGATAGAGTATACCCATGCTCTCATTTTTTGGAGGCTGCACAAAACAACACCATAACTTATTTAATTACTTGTAAATATTCCACAATTCTCACAGGTGAACAGCCTGGGGAGAGAGGGGATGGTGGCTTGGGTTCCATAGCTCCTTCAGCCCTTGCCCTTTGGCTCCACACATTAAGCCAAGCAGTGACAGCTCCTGCTTCTCCCTTGTGGAGGAAAAGATCTGGAAACATCCTCCAGAGTTTCAGGCTACAGGTGAATGTCTTTTCCTATAATGTGCCTTCTTTGTCTAACGTAGAGAAACCAATGACCCAGAAAACCAAGGAGACTGAAGAATCAGATTAAAACTGCTGCATAGAAATAAGATAAACTTTGAGTAAATATAATAATGAAATAGAGATGTAAAATTACCTCATGGGTAATTTAAAATAACTTATATTCACTGAGGTCAAGAGAACAATGCATTAACAAAATGATACATTCAACAAAGAGATAGAAAGCATTTAAAAGTACTAAATAAAAAAAACATTAAACTCAATAACATGTGAATAAAGCCCTAAAAGATAAGGAAATGAAATCTGTAATCTGAAAGTTTCCTAAGTAGTAAAGTCTGCAACCACATGGCTCAAAAGGGAGCTTCAACTTAACTTTAAAAATATATACATTGGGCTGGAGAGATGGCTTAGCGGTTAAGCGCTTGCCTGTGAAACCTAAGGACCCCGGTTCGAGGCTCGGTTCCCCAGGTCCCACGTTAGCCAGATGCACAAGGGGGCGCACGCGTCTGGAGTTCGTTTGCAGAGGCTGGAAGCCCTGGTGCGCCCATTCTCTCTCTCTCCCTCTATCTGTCTTTCTCTCTGTGTCTGTCGCTCTCAAAGAAATAAATAAAAATTTATATATATATATATGTTTTATTTATTTGAGAGAGCAAAAGAGAGACAAATGGGCATCAGCCACTGCAAGTGAACTCCAGATGCATGTGCCGCATTGTGCATCTGACTTTGAGTGGGTCCTAGGGAATCAAATCTGTGCCTTTTGCCTTTTTGGGAGGCACCTTAGCTGCTAATTCATCACTCTAGCCCATGTACTAAACTTTTTAAATGAATTGATGCCAATATTTCTCATACTATTAAAAACAATTTAAAATGAACACTTTAAAATCTATTTTGTGAGACCAGCATTACTCTGACAATGAAATCAGAAAGCATAATGAAAGAAACCTACAAGTCAATATCCCTAGTGGCTGAGATTCAACAATCCACAAAATGTTAGTACTCTGAAAATAATTCCACATTAAAAGTATCAGGCACCATCAGCATGGTGGTTAACCTTCATTGTCAGCTTAACTAGATTTAGAATTGCCTAGGACATTGAAGAGCTGCACCTCTGGGTGTGTCTGTGAGGACATATTAAGAGAGAAATAAGTAAAGACAAAGATAACTGTGAATGTGAGTGGCACAATCCCATGGCTTGGGAGTGCCAACAGCATAAAAGAAGCTTAAGGAGAATCCTGGTTAAGAAGAGGCTTCCCTTTTTCTCTACTTCCTGTCCAGACATGATCTGAAATGGTGTGCTCTACCAGACTTTCCCCACCATCATATACTGATGCCTGGAAAACTAGGAGTCAACACAATTACTTCCTCTCTTAGGTTGTTTCTGTCAAGTATTATGGTCACAGTGACAATAGCTAGTACCAAAAATGTGCATGGGTGCTGATTCATATTATGCTAGAACTTGGGAGGCTGAGATACAAGACTCACCATGACTTCCAGACCAGCCTGAACTACAGAATTATTTACAGGTCACCTTGGGAGAGAGTGAGATCCTACTTAAAAAAATAAATGCAGAATTAATAGAGAGAGCAAATAAGATTAACCAGCGATATAAGGGTGATTCACCATGTTAATCAATCAGTGTCAAATACCATGTCAATAGAATATATAATTCAAAATGACAAAATAATTTCAAATATAGACATAAAAACTACTATACCAAATGAAATACTTTTCAGTAACTCCCCACATCTTAAATGTAGAAGGAATTTACCTCCTCACTATAATAGTGACTAATATATTATATCCAATAACTAAAATTTAAAATGTTTTCCCTCTTAAATCTAAATTCAGAAACTGCAAGATGCTATTTCATATTTCTCTTGAATACAGTACTGGAAATTCAAGTAAAGTTCATAAGAAAACACACACACACACACACACACACACACACAAATTCATTAGTAAAGTAAGCTAGAATAAATTTGTTTTTACCTGACAATAATACTAATATACACCAATAATATTTAGTATAGTAACAGAATTATTTGGCTAATGCATAGCCCACTCTTCCTGAGTACAGATTTCATGTATTATGGCAACTCCAGTGTTGGTATTATTCTGACAAAGGGCAAGAAGAATGAATGCAGGCACAACTCATGACATGTCTGCCAGACCCTGACACATGTGAAGGAATCTCAGCTGAGGTAAATTAAAGAAAACATCAGAACACTCACTACTTGAAATGTTTAGATGTTACTTATTTATTTGTGGGTGTGCATGTCTGTGTGTGTTTGCACATGTGTGTTCTAGTGTAGATGTGGAGGACAGAGGACAGCTTCAGGTGTTCAGCTTCTCCTAACTTCTTTTGAGATAATCTCTCCTGTTTTGCTATTGATTGTTCCAGTCTAGCTGACCTATAAGCTTCCATATTCTCTTGTTTCCCTTTCCATTGTTATTACAATGTAATGCACATTGGAAATTACAACCTGTGGGCCACTTTGGCTTTACTTAGATACAAGCAAGCATCTTTACCCCTGAGCCGTCTTCCTTGCCCTGAAACTGTCAATATTTTAAGTTAGTACTTAAAGAATTCAATTTGATGAAAAAAGTTCATGATGAAATATATTGAATTTATAAATAAAAGTCAAAATACATACCACTATTTTTTTTCCTTTTGCCTGAGGCTCCATTATGGTGTAGCATGGCACTCTTTTGCCCATGTACAGTAAATCTGAATCAATCAGAGTTTCCATAGATAAGAGGGGAAGGAATAGGGAGCTAGAATTCTACAATCAGATATTTATGTAAATGGTTGTTACTGCTTTAGCCATATGCAATGATATAGAAAGCTACTGCAGGCTGGGGAAAATGTTTAGCTACTAACTTAAAATCATAAAGTGGGAGGTTCTAGAGAGTTCTATATAGCTTATAATTTCTATGTTGTATAAACTGTTATAACCAGCTGTGAAACCACTATGTTAGATGGGCCCACTGCCTTTGGAAGAGTGACTATGTGTGATAGCCATGTTCCTATCTAATGGTAACCTGGGCTTCACTTCTGCTCTCTAAACTTTGAGCAATCCTCTCAAGGGTAGAATTACTTCCAGTCATGAAGAAGGGACATGCATATGAGATGTGCCCAGTGATGCCTTGACAAGGGCCAACAGAAAATTGTTCTTGTCACCTCATCCCCCCTGCACTGCCTTTTAAACCATTGGGAACTTTTGATTCTAGAACATGATAGACTCTTCTGCCTGAACAACCACAGTTGTTCCTGGTATATTCTTTAAATTCATACACAAAACTGTCAGTAGTTCAAACAAATATTTATCAAAAATACCCTGGGTAGCAACTTTACCAGGGAGAAAGGAGAGTGAATTATCACATTTTTATGCCAAGTTTTCTACTCATTTTAATGTATTCAATATTTTTTCGTATCTTCTAAAATAATAATTGTGACAAATTTTAATGGCTACCAAAATAGTGCTGCATAAAGTTATTTTACTTTACTTGTTTATTTATAAATCTTCACTTTGTTGAAACAGTCATCTGAAAATATAAAAATTGTATTTTGGAGTTATTTTGTTGTTGCTTGAACAAAGTAGCTTCCAAATTAAAATCAGATTATATACAGTGTAATAGGAAACCCTGGAATTCTAATGAGTATTTTCCTATACAGAATTGATCTCTCCTGCATCCATAATTCACCTCTAACTGCCTTCTTAAAATAGAAATAACTAAAGGGAAAAACCTGTTTTATCCCTTAATAGAGCTTTTAACCAGAGTGGAAATTCAGCAATGGAGATGGACAGATGGATGGATGAATGGATGGTAATCATATATTTTGTTTAATGTTTTGTCTCTTTAGTGCTTCACAAAAAATCTATAAATGTATCTGCCTCATAATTCTTAGAGATTTATAATTAATCTGGTTACCAAAAGTTTAGAGCATATATCTACAAGGTCCATAGTATTAAAAATTCCTTCATCATAGTTAATACTACCACTGCACTTGAGAATGTTTGCTGAGATTTTATTTCTGTTTTTGGAAATAATTATTTTAACAGCTTGTTTTAAGAACAGAATGGGATTAATTCTGTTTTAATCTCTCTACTTTTTTGTTTGTTTCAGGAAGCTTTCAACATAATGAAAGTGTATTGAAATGTTTTAGATTCCAGTCTTTCACTCTTCACCTTCATATGCCATCCTTGCTATTCATGGTTCATGGTATGCATAATGTGATTATAGGATGCTTGGAAGAAGTATTGATTCTTCTCTTTATTCAGATAACTCATATCTTTCCACATCTCTCTAAACTTTTCATTTTGAATCCACTGTTTCTCTTTGAGGCTTCCAAATATATTTTTGGAAAGGAAATATTTTACTGTAATATCTCACCTGTTTCACTTTCCAAGAGAAGTTTTTGTATTCCTATAGCATATTCTGGCTGATAAACACAGTTTTCCTCTACATGAAAATTAGCCTTCTCAAAATATCTATAAGCATCTCATTTAAATAAATTTTTCTTTAACCTGAGGAGTAGTCTCTGTTTTCTTTCCTAATCCTCTCATACCACAACATTTGTAATAATTTATAAGGTAGGCTTTATTTATAATTAAGTTTAGTTATTTATAAATTTTTCAAATCTTTGTATGTATGCACCTGGCATTGTACTAGGTTCAAGTAGCAGTTTAAATAACTTAAACACATGAACTAGTGTAATAGCAAGCTATATGTATCTAATGTATCCATAGAATACAGCAATATGAAACAGAAGTCTTCAAAGGTGACTGCATAACCATAGCATTCAAGAAGTGCATTTGAAGTACATTTGGATAGTTATTTTTCCAACAAAAAATATCTGAAACAGTTAATTACTTGCAGAAAACATGGAGGGTGAATGACATAGGGATTAATTTCCCCTTCAGTTAAAAGACAAGTTACCAATAACTTTTATTTCAGTTGTTTTTACTGGAAGATAATTTCAGTGCTGGCAAATTTCATAAATTTATTCTATCAAGAGATGTTATAGTTGCAGTTTTCTAGAAAATGTGCACTAAGTTCACAAAAATGGCAGTATTCACATTATTCATAGATAGAATGTGGAAAAAGTGTACTGTAAAGATAAAATGTAAATAGCTATATGAAATCTAAAGTAATGAAAATCAAAGTTATTTAACTTTTTTAGCTAGAGGTAATATATTGAGAAGCAGTGAGTATGTAAACTAAGGACAAAGTAATTATTTAGATTTCAGAAAAATTCCTTTTTTAAAAAAATTATTTTTATGCAAGTGTGTGTGAGTGTGTGTGTGAAGTGTCTGCAGATGCATGTGCCCTACAGATGCATGTGAGGGTCAGGAGAATGACAATGTTCTTTCCAGGTATCTTTCCTCATGGGACTGTGGTTAAAGTTGTTTTTGAGCACACCCAGCTGTTTCCACTGAGGGTGCGGACCAGAACTTGGGCACCTTAGGTCCCCTAGGCCCTCATGCTTACAAGGGAAGGTCTCTCAACAGCTGAGCCAACAGTCCAGCACCAATATTTTTTTTTTATTATTATTATTAACCAGAGCCAAAGATTTCCTAAATTATTTGTGAGAATTTGAAAATCCATGCTTAAGATTTTATTTCCTTAACATTATGAATTCTTAAGTCAGTCCTTAGATCTGAGTCCTTTTAAATTCAAGTCGTGCTTTAAAAAACGAAAAGATAATCAATTAATACATGTATGAATTTATATTTCTACACAATCTCTACTAACTTGCCATGTTTTGTTTTGTTTTCTTTCTACAGCTTGCTTCTGATTCTAGCTCCTTATTCCTGTTGCCTCTTTTCTTTATTCTGAGAGTATTCTTTATTTTGGCTTAAAAATCTTTCTAAACATCATTTGCCTGTTGACTTGCTTTCCACTTTGACATATGGTTTTCAATTAAGCCTTCTTATCTGGTTAGGTTCACTGTAAGTACCAGAAAGAATAGACTAGCACGTTGTCCTTTAGTTACCGTTACAAATGCACCACTTTCTTCGAAGTATGTTCTCTCAAATTCTTGGTGACTTCCAAGTTGCCTTGGTCAATTCTTTCACATAAATTCCAGCTTTCTGCTGCCCTCTTCTGGCCTACAGTAACATATAAGTGTTTAATTCTAATATGAAAATAAATCCTGAATTTTACATGAGAAGGAAAGCAATGATTCTTAAAAATTTAGTGTGCCCCCAAACCTCCTGAGAAGCCTGTGAATAAAATAGAAAACACAAAGCCTGTCACTGGGATTGTAATTCTGTGTATCTAGGCAAGGTAGTATTGGTGTATGTGAACTCCAGGCTGCATCTTAGGAAACTGGAATAGAAATACCTGACTCCAAGTCTCAATCACAAATTCTGCAAATGAAAATAAGATTTTTATTTGATGCTAATTTAGAAAAAAAAATGTTGATATACTTTCAATTTAAATGATCCGCATTGTTTATGAAAGCAGTTAAAGTATCAATTAGTATTTTAGAATTATGTATTTGATATTCAAAATTAGAGAAAAACTTAAAGAAAAGTAAATACTTATGAAGAAGTAGGCACAGAGACTTCTAACATATATATTTGTGGAATCTTTAAAATTTTTTATATAGAAATGTAAGTAACTTATGACAGTGGTCCTGTAAGATTATAATGACCGTGAAATGTCATCACCTAGTAACACCATAGCTGTAGTAACACCATAATGAAACACCCTGCCCCCATGTATATTATGATTCTGGTATAAACACGCCTACAGAAATGTAGCCATATAAGAGTTTAACACATACCTTGATGCACATAATATTTTTAATCTTAGCCTATCTACTTCAATTTTTTGCTGCTTACTCATTATAACAGATTAGATCTTTTATACATAATCAAATGAAATATACCAGTATATTTCACTCACACTATTTTTTTTTTTTAGTATTAGCCTCATAATTTTTTAGGAATTGGTGTTATCTCAAAAAGTAAACATGTAAGAAATTGTTTAAGTAAAAACAATTTAAAAAACATACCAAAATTCTTTCCAACTGAAGTTTATAAAAATGCCTTTCAGTTGGGCATGGCGGCATACACCTTTAATCCCAGCACTTGGGAGGCAGAGAGAGGAAGATCACCGTGAGTTCAAGGCCACTCTGAGACTACATAGTGAATTCCAGGTCTTTAATATTGTCTAAAACATTGTCAGATACACTATATTTTCATCTAGTTTTGTAAGAAATTATAAGTTTACTACTATAATTTCTCCAATATTCATTACTTTTTCTAATGATGTATAATTTGCTTACTTTCTTAATTCTGACTCTGACATAGTTCTGTTAGTGTGAACTGGAATGAAAATGCCATTTTGTATCCATCTTAGAAAAAATGAGAGGGCTGTGGATATGGCTTAGTTGTTGAAGGCACTTGATTGGAAAATCTGGCCAGACCAGATTCAAGTCCCTAGTACCACATAAAGGCAGGTACACACAGTGGCAAATGCGTCCGGCGTTTATCTGTGATAGCAGGAGGCCCTGGCCGGCCCATATGGTCTTTGTTGGATATGGTGGTGTATACCTTTAATCCCAGCACTTGGGGGACAGAAATTGAAGGAATGGTGAGATTTTGAGGCCACCCTAAGGCTACATAATGAATTCCTGGTCAGTCTCACAAAAACAAAGCAACAAAAATATTAACAAGAAATGCAATATATCCTAAAAGAAAAGAGAATTATAAAACTGTTTTGCCATTGGTGTTTTGGAAGTATGATCATTAATTTATATTTTTAATTGAATGATAAACTCAAGTATGAATTTAGACTGCCTTTTAAGTAAGGTCAGAATCTGGGGAGAAGAAAATTTACTGTAATCCTGTGCTCCAGCCCTTCTAAAGAAGAATGCACTACAAATACACTGAGGTAAATTGCCAGACTCTTGGTGACTGTGCAGTCTCTCAGGGAAAGTATTTGTGGGAAATGTTCTCAAGGAAAGTTTACCTCAAAAGAGTTGGAAACGTGGGCTCATTCTTCCATCACAAAACTGGCAGAACCATTTAGAGCTAAATAAAATGGGGCCATTGAAAGTACTTATTTGTAGAAACTTATTGCCAACATAAAATTACTGGTTCAAGGAATTGTTTCTAGTAAGAGTAAAGCAGTTGTTTATCTCTTCAGATTGCTGGAAATCAGAGCAGACAAAGAGAAGAGCACAGGTATGTTAAAGACAAACTTTTATCAGTAGTCATAGGGATATCACAGGACTTTCAGAGATTGAAAATAAAGTTTTATTTGGTTTCTGAATCACAAAGGATGACAACTGGAAACTGGTTTACTAAGCAGTTAATGTAAAACTTCCGTATTTAATAAAATACTTTCATTTTTCTTGCCTTGTTATACAGTTGCTGAAAGATTCCTCAGTCCCCATAAATCTACAGAATTCTACTCCTAATGTTTTCTTACTGATGGTAAGTCTTGGGGAAGAGGGATTGAATTTTGACAATTATATCCTTCTGTCCTCCTGTGCGTATCAGATTCTCAGGAAAGAGCTTTGTTCATGTATAGTGTCCATTTCCCTAACTCCTTATATGGTATCAGCCAGCAACCTTTGCACAGCCCACCCCCCTGTAACATAGTTTTCTACCTTTCCATTCTCTTCAGACCAACTTTATCATCAGTTTGAGGGATTTGACCTGATAACCTTCCATTCATTTCTATGATTTAACAATTCAGTTTTATTTATCTGGTACATGGATGCAGGATCTTAGTTCATAGGTGAGCAAATTATGGCTCATGAATCAAGTCCAGCTTGTACCTTATTTTTGTAAAAATAATATTTTATTGGAACATTCCCTGCTCATTCACTTATGTACTATGCACATTCAAGTTTGCACAACAAAGAAACATTTATAGTTATGACAGTGACAAGATGTACAACATAATAAAAATATTTACTAATTCATTTACAGTAGTTGTAGGCATTAGATATTGCACTATGTTCTCTTATTAAAAAAAAATAATAAGAGATTGTTTTGATTTCCCTGTTTCCAGTCTTGATGTATAAACAGAAGACTTTGAAGTTTATATTCTAAGTTAGAACAATACCTCAGAAGATCAAATTCATATACACTGCTGAACATTTATTAATCCTAATGATATATGTATAAATATTTCAAACCTAGAGATTTGAAACTGAATTTAACATAGCATATATAATAGCCCCTCTTAGTGAGGGTAATAGCCTTGATTGAACTGCTTAAATCACAAGTCTACCATCTCTGAACCTTCTGTGGTACTTCACCAACAACTCAGATCAGTCAACCTTACATTTGTGCATCTATCAAATCTGTTTTCCACTAAATATTGATTCAATCTTTTTTTAGTTTTATTTTTTTATTAGTTATTTATATAGTGTATATACAGCCATAATGGCAGCATCCTTAGCCTTCTCTCTGTCATTCCCCCATGAAGATTGTGGGTGTTGCATTGTGGGGGCAGCCACCAGTTATGAGGGAGAGGCAATGTCTCTCTGCATAATGACCCAACTTATGGATCTAAAAATCTTTCTGCCTCCTCATCCTCGAATTTCCTTGAGCCATGCTGAGTTCATTTTAGGTCTATTTCAGTGACGAGGTCTTGGGAGTTTCTGTGTCTCTGGGTATCTGATTTGGTAGGAGTTGAGTGTTTTCTGTGTCTAGCTCCTTCACCTTTGTGCTGATACCAGGTCCACTGAGAAAGCAGTTCTTGCTCATTACCCCACTAACTCTATGGCTTCAGCTGGTGTCCTGTTGGGGTGTGATGGGCTAATTGTCTCCTCAGGTTCTATGTCCATTTGAAAAGAAAAGCAAATTCTCCAATGGAGAATGAGTTCAGTGCAAGATATATGGATACCCATTATCATTTTAGAGAGAATTTAATAGGTGTAGGCCCTCTTGTAGCCCACTATTGGTGGGAGATTGATATTGGAGAGCTGGATCATTTTTTAATATGGGTCTGATTGCTTCCTCATTCCAGGTATGGGTTCCATTCCACTGAGAGGATCCATTAGCCAAATCAAGAGCATTTGGTAACCCAGCATGGCTGTGTGCCACTATTGCACATATGTGAGTATCACATTAGTATCACTATTGATGCTGAGTAGCTTAGACTACAAGCAGCTTAGACAGATGTTGATCATTTTCCTGTAGTTGCTCATGTAACACCTTCTGGCACTAGATAAGATAACTGTCCTGGGATGGACTTTCTTTCAGTTTCCAGCCAGGTTACTCCATGTTTCATCCCAATAGCATATAGTGTCTTTGGCAGTAAGGTCTTACTATTAACCTTTGGTGGGTCATCAAGTACTCTGACAGAATTCTGTCTTCTTTTGGAAAATCTTGAAGTTCTCTCTGATCAACAGCTCACTGTGGATGTTACCCACATGCTGGTACTGGGAGTTGCAGGTCAGTGCCGCAGGAAAAGAAGGAAAAAAATTATAGGTAATATGCAAGAGAGAGAGAGAGAGAGAGAGAGAGAGAGATGGGAAATGATTGAGGATGTTGTCTCGGCCCATATGCACTCTAATTTGCCTCATCCTTCAAATTTGAATATTATGTGTAGTTTACAGAGCTCAAATACTTAGGCAAGCTCTATAATTACACAAAAATTTAATTTTAACCTAAACTATCTAGTGATGGGCCTATAAATATTGTGAGAATTTATGTTGTTTATTTTGGGGAGGAAGATTATTTTCTTTTCTTTCCTACATTTTTTTAAAGCAGTGTCTCAAGCTAACGTGAAACTCACTATGCAGACCAAACTGAACTAGAACTTAACAGGGATCCTCCTACCTCAGTTTCCTAGTATTTAGATTATAACTGTGAAGTGCCACATCCTCCTTAAATTAAATATAGTGAGTTTTAAGTCCTGTGTATAGTGTATATTTTATCCATTGCAGAAATCCCTTATTTATAAAGTCAAACTTCTGCTGTAAACTACTTCACAGGCATTGTGAATTCTCCAAGTTAAATCATCCTAAACTATCATTATCAACCCTGTTCTTAGACCTGTTGTTTCTCAATAATATTTTCTTTCTTTATCAAATCTAAATGCAAGGAATGCAAGGACCCCTGCCTAGCATCCTGTCCACAACACTGAGCTAGCATTTTAAGTATAATGTCTACTTCTTATTAATCTTGCCATTCCACACTCATCTTGGTTTCTGGCACAAAACTTTCAACTTGATCCTAAACTCCCCCCATCTTTAGAAAATAGCTCATTCTAAATCACATACTGAGAACTGAGAGACTTAGCAATAGCACTAAAAAATGAAATTCCATTCAATGTCTATAATGCAAACAAGTAATTTGTTACATACATAATGAGGTCCACATACTACCAACTCCCTTTTGCTTTGCTTCTAAGTATATCCTTGCCCTTATTATTGCTTTGATGTTCTAGTGGTACAAGCTTTTTCCTATCCCTTCACCAGTCAAATTGCCTGTCAATTCAGTTGTCTTACTTAAAATTCATATCTTGAAAAAAAAATTGAAGGAATCATAAGGAAGTGGATTGGAATCAATTAAATTAGCCAGATCAATTCTTGGATATATGCCTCTATGTTATCATAATTAATTATTTATCAACTTGCTGATTTAGTATTCAAATTGTAATGATAGTTTTGATAAGACATAAAACAGTAAGGAGGGCTGGAGAGATGGCTTAATGGTTAAAGCATTTGCCTGCAAAGCCAAAGAACCCAGGTTCGATTCCCCAGGACCCACATAATCCATGTGCACAAGGGGCACATGCATCCAGAGTTCATTGGCAGTGGCTAGAGGCCCTAGTGCACCCAATCTCTCTCTCCCTCTCTCTCTCTCTCTCTCTCTCTCTCTCTCTCTCTCTCTCTCTCTCTCTGTGTGTGTGTGTGTGTGTGTGTGTGTCTTCCTCTCTCTCTCTCTCAAATAAATAAATAAATAAATAAATACAAAATTAAAAGAAAAACAGTAAGGAATATAGCTAGGGTATACAATTTTTAATGGCTGTCTGAGTAATTTCACATTAATATGCTGAAATTTGAGTAGAAATTCAAATAAAGAATGAGGCAAGTGATAATTAAATGAATGAAATATTTTGGTTAAGAAAATGTAGGTTATGTACATATTCACATACACTGTGGGGAACAGAGTCCACAGCAAAATGAAGGAGAGCAGTAGAAGACATTGCCAGTAAGGAAAAAAGAATGGACAAATTTTATAGCCTTGGAAGGCATCATGAGTACTTCAGCTTTTCTTTTGAAGAGACATATTATAGTGATTTTAAATATAAGAATCACACTTTTTTCAAGAATCCAATTCAAGTATGTATACAAAAAGAAAAGGTGGAATGTGAAGTCCAGCAAAGAAACCTACCTACAAAACTATTGAGAAACAAGAGTGGTTTATGCAATATGGCAGTGGTAGAAAGGAGATGAAGTGCTTGGATTCTCAATGCGCTTGGAAAGTTGGATGAGAAAGACTTTTAACTAGAATGGATATAAAGCACAAAATTAAGATGAGTGAAAGATGTTTTAGAAATGAGCAAATGATAAGAATGGGCTTTAGCAATTATTGAAAAGATATTGTGAGGTTGCCCTTGAGGGAAATGTACAGTGTTTCATTTTGTAAAATTATTTATTTGCAAAGGGAAAGAAAGAGAAAAAGTGAGAGAAAATGGATGTGCCAGGGCCTCTACTTGCCACTGAAAATTAACTCCAGATAGATGCACCACTTTGTGCATATGTCTCTTATGTGGGAACTGGGGAATAGAACACAGGCCCCATCAGGTTTTGCAAACAATTACCTTAAACCACTCAGCCATCTCTCCAGCCCCAAGTTTGATTTTAACATCTTAATTTTGAGAATCATTAATATAGTTATGGCATGTGTTATAGTTACTTTTCTGTTGCTTAGAAAAAAAAAAAAAAAACATCTTACCAGAAGTAGCATATGAGAGGAAAGGGTTTTATTTCAGGCTTACAGATTCCAGGGGAAATGATATCAATGGTAGCTTAAGCTGGCTCACTGTCATAGATGCATGGCCCAGAGTCACCACAAAATGAGCAAACACAGCTAAAGCTCAAACTCACCTTGAATACACCTTAGGGCTGAAGTACAAGATCAGTCCCCAATGACATATACTCCAGCAGGCTGCTAGAGACTTAAGTAGGAAGCTTAACCTTAATCAAATACCCCTCTAGCTATGGAGGACATATATTTGCATTCAAGCCACCACAGTGTGTATTTTGAATAAGAGAGACTAATGCTCAATGTGAAAGCACCTCTTTTAGACTTAAGTTAGAGGGTCATTAGAAGAAGATGGTATTAGAGGTCATGCAGCAAAAGAAAATTGCTACAAAAAAGTTACAAAAAAGTAAATCTCTAGTAGAGAAAGCAAACATTAACAAAACAGTTACTACAGTGGTAAGTACCATACAAAAGAAGAGTAAGGAGATAAGGAGATTTGAATTCTTAACTAGGAAATTTGCCAGTTGACTTATCATATGAAGAAAGTACTAGCCCTGGGCATAGGAAACTTTTTAATAATGCACTGTTAGTGAGAAGGGATGTGGTATGCATCAAGAAATGCATGATCAGACAGCTGCAACTCTAAGACTGAGAGGAGTAATACTCAGAGTGGGGCAGCAGATTCTAGAGCAAACGGTGATAAACAGCTGAACAGCTACAGTGCGCATAAAATGTATTGTCCTGATAGTGTATGCCTGTGAGTAAGAGGGATGCTGATATCAATTATGCTATGAGGATAATAGACATTTACTGGGACTGCCCTGACAATGTAGTCTCATAGTCTCCTTACTCAGAATTGCTAATGAGTTTTATGTTCAACACTATTGCTTAATTTTCAGGTCACTAGTTCAAGGTGATTTGCTTATGTTTGAAAATAACACATATATTTTTTTCTCTGAATTCAATATAGCCATATGCTTTTACTTAGAAAACATAAAAAATGATAAGTTAAATGTAGTTTAATAACATTTAGATGTTATTTTCAAGTAAAATAGTACACTTTATGTTTTTTAAAATTTTTCTTACAGTTCTGCAAGAATGTTTACTTCTTAAATATTCAACAGCAGTGCTAAGTAGTCTAATACATAAATTCAGAAAATGTCATCATTTTTCTTTATTTGCTAATGATTTATGTTTCATATATGTTAACTTTGTATGAAAAAGTCATGTTATTAGTGAAATATTACATTATTTTTCCTTCTATGAAAGCTTTTCCAGCATAGTAAATCAGATTGAAATTCATCTGGAGTTCCCAGAATGTCTGCTTACCACCTGGGGATAATGTCCCTTGGGATTCTGCAGACATACTGAGATTGATAGAAGGATAAAGTGCTTTGAGAAACTCTGAAAATATTCTCAGGTGGAAAGAAGAAAAAAACAAATAATACATATTTTTAAAAAGAATAAAAAACAGCTTTGGGAATGCATTTAAATCTGAGCCAATAATATATACACCAATTACCTGCCATTCTTTTGAAAAACTAATTAGGAAACTGAAAGATAAAACAAAAGTGATTGATTCAGGACCTTTATTCATCAGAACTATTTTTTTTTTTAAGTTTTTTGGTTCATTTTTTATTTATTTATTTGAGAGCTACAGACACAGAGAGAAAGACACATAGAGGGAAAGAGAGAGAATGGGCGCGCCAGGGCTTCCAGCCACTGCAAACGAACTCCAGATGCGTGCGCCCCCTTGTGCATCTGGCTAACGTGGGACCTGGGGAACCAAGCCTCGAACCGGGGTCCTTAGGCTTCACAGGCAAGCGCTTCACCGCTAAGCCATCTCTCCAGCCCCATCAGAACTATTTTTAATGATCACTACATCACTTATCTTATGATGTACATTTTGCTTTTGCTGACTATTCAAATTGAATTCAAATTGAAACCTATAATCAAAATAGAATTAATTTTTAGGAAAATATTTCATAATTTAATACATTTTTCATCAGTTCCTTTGTTCTTTTCTATCAGAAGAACCCAGAGTTCTTTTTTCAGATTCATCATGAACTTAGTTTTGTATAGTTGGGTATGTAAATACACATTTAACATTATTACATTTTAAATATTTGAATTTATTCAGTTGATACATTGCTTCCAGAATAAGACATGCATGTTCAATTTATTGTAAGATACATTTTATCAATTATTACTAACTTTAGGAAACAAATCTAGACTGTATCATACCACTTTTTTGCTTAAAAATATTATGAACAATAATTAATACTACGATATTGTCCTAATTCAAAGAAAAACATTAACAAGTAATTCTCTGAACAAAACTAGGAAATTCTGACTAAAGCCACATTAAATCTTACATGCCATTAGATTAGCAGACCCATTATTGTTCTATGTCACTGCATTAGTTTTATCATGGTATTTTTAAAAAATAATTTTATTTTTATTTATTTGAGAAAGCAAAGGAGAGGGGTAGAGAGAGAGAGAGAGAAAGAGAGAATGAACATGCATTGTTTAAAAAAAACAAACAAACAAACAAACAAAAAAACCTCCAGATGCATGTGCATCTGGCTTATGTGGATTCCTGGGAATCAAACTTGGGTCTATACTCTCACAGGCAATAATCACTAAGTCATCTCTCCAGTGCATCTCTTGGATATTTTTCAAAACATCAAACAAATTTTAAAGCAAACTTACTTCTCCAGTGTATTGATGGCCCTTCTATATTTATCTGAAGAGCAAAGCAGAAAGCAAGTTGACTATTTAAATGAGTACCTGGGAAAGCCAAGGTGTTAACCTCAAATAAGAGAACAACTTGTCAGGGAAAATGTGTTTGTCATCTTTTATTTCTATAGCTTTTTCTTTTAAAGAAAAATCTGTTAGATGGGGGTGCAAGCCACGTACCATGTAATAAATGTATTCTGAAAGCTGGTGTTTGGCACAGTAGTAAACTAAGACTTAACCTAAACTTATGGAAACAGAGTTTACAAATTGAATTCTCTGCCCAGAAAGACTGCAACATCTCCAACATGCTTAAGACAACCAACACAGTATTTGCACAAGTGAAAAACTTGAAATATTTTTGGTTGGATTATTAGAAAGCCCCATTTTCTTAATGTGGGAAGTTAGTTAAATGTCCACCAGCTCTTATGTTTTGTGTTTTCTTGACTAATTTTATCTTCAAAAACATATAAAAGCATAGCACAGGCCCAGTCATATTCCCTTGTAGAACGCTACTATTTGCTTTTTTTTTTTTTTTTTTTTTTTTTTGAGGTAGCCCAACAGACAGGCTTTTTGTTTTTTCCTATGCAAGAGAGCAAGGGGGGGGGGGAGAGGGAGAGAAATTTAGCATGCCATGGCCTCCAGCTATGACAATTGAACTTCAGATATATGCACCCCCTTGTATGCATGTGTGACCTTGCTTGCTTGTGTGTCTGGCATACATGGGACCTGGAAAATCAAACATGAATCTTTAGACTTCAGACAAGTGCCTTAATTGCTAAGCCATCTCTCCAGCCCTACTTACATTTTAATACTTTATTTTATTTATTTTACAGAGAGAAAGAAGAAGAAAGAGAAGGACAGAGGGAAAGAATGGGTGTGCCAGGGCCTTGAGCCACTGCAAATGAACTCTAGAGACATGTGCCACCTTGTGCATCTGGCTAATGTGGCTCCTGGGAAGTCGAATCTGGGTCCTTTGGCTTTGCAGGCAAACACCTTAACTGCCCAGCCATCCCTCCAGCCCCCTACTACTTACTTTTTAAAGTCATTATTTATTTAAAAAATTTGGTCTTCATCAAAATCTATAATAATGGGGGCTGGAGAGATGGCTGAGCTGTTAAGGTGCTTGCTTGTAAAGCCAAAGAACTTCAGTTTGAGTCCCCAGTACCCATGCAAGGCACATGCACAAGGTGGAGCCTGCACCTGGAGTTCATTTGCAGTGGCTGGAAGCCCTGTGTGCCCATTCTCTCTTTGTCTTTCAAATAACTAAATAAAAACATTAAAATAATCTATAATAATGCAATCTTTAAAATACAATTAACATTTATGTATATGAAAATAATGTAATTCTAGAACTAAAAATCCCAACTCCAACAGTAACCAGCTCTGCCATTTCCCTGTTTATTTTTTATTTTTATTTTCGGAAATTCCTACATGCAATCTGCCAATAAGCTACATTTAGGATGATTTCACCAGCAGATAGATTCTCAGCATTATTTTAAATTGCTCTCTAGCCAGTTGTTCTGTTAATATCAATATCCACCTGGTTCCTATCAAGATCTAAATGCCTCTAGCAAAGGGAAATTGGCAGATGATGGAGCTGTAATGGTTTGTCTTTGTTCTCTCTAGTGTAATTGTAATCTTTACCTAATAAATGTTATTTATTGATTACATGCATCAAGAATGTATGCATGCTGGTTGATCCTAGTTCTTTTCCTGTTGTAAAATGTTAGTCAGGACCCTTTCAAATCTGCAAACAGATATGAAATTATGTTTCCATATGATTAAAGCTTGGATTCTGTTCTCATGATTGCTGTATCCCAAACTTCTCAGAAGAGAATGTTCTCTACTAACTACTGGGAATTCTGACATAGAGTGTTCTCTTTTCTTGCTGCTCTTCCTTTCCCCCTGCCCATTGTCTTTCTCATCACCTTGAGGAGATGGTCTATCTCCACTTGCCAGTGAAGTTTCTTCAGTAAACCAA